>NW_016816262.1:324447-338830 GCF_001698545.2 Rhinopithecus bieti
AAAAAGTTTATAAATAAAATTGATTTTATTTTTAATAAAAATGAAATGTGCATGCTTAATATTTTAATCTTTGAATTATTTTAAAGACTGCTTTTTATTAAATGTTATAGATGTACTTAATTATTGTTCCATACTTATGATCTTAGTCTTTACATTAGTATTTATGCTATTTTCATTTTACATTTTACCTTTTTCAATAATTACTTTATTTCCTTTATTTCCTATTAAGTCACATCTCTCAGGCTTCTGAGCCCAATCCAAGCCATCGCATCCCCTGTGACTTGCACCTATATGCCCAGATGGCCTGAAGTAACTGAAGAATCACAAAAGAAGTACAAATGCCCTGCCTCGCCTTAACGGATGACATTCCACCGCAAAAGAAGTGAAAATGGCCGGTCCTTGCCTTAAGCGATGACATTATCTTGTGAAATTCCTTTTCCTGGCTCATCCTGGCTCAAAATCTCCCCACTGAGCACCTTGTAACCCCACTCCTGCCCACCAGAGAACCCCCCTTTGACTGTAATTTTCCTTTACCTACCCAAATCCTATAAAAGGCCCCACCCTTATCTCCCTTCCCTGACTCTCTTTTCAGACTCAGCCCGCCTGCACCCAGGTGAAATAAATAGCCATGTTCCTCACACAAAGCCTGTTTGGTGGTCTCTTCACACGGACGCGCATGACAACGTCCATCACCCATTAATCTATGCCACCATTTTTTTGTTATTGAATTCTTTAATGTCATGTACAATATACAATTTGGTTACCTGGAGCATCTCGTTGAATTGTGAGGTTTTCCATTAAGAAGAAAATACATTTTTTTAAACAAATACTTTTAATGTAAAGTGTTTTGTTGGTGGTGGTGTTTTTTTTGTTTGTTTGTTTTTTGTTTTTTGTTTTTTTCTGAGAATGAGTCTTTCACTGTCAACTGGGATGGAATGCAGTGGCATGATCTCTGCTCTCTGCAACCTCCGCCTCCCAGGTTCAATGATTATTCAGCCTCAGCCTCCCTGGTAACTGGGATTAGAGTTGCCTGCCACCATGTCCAGCTAATTTTTTGTATTTTTAGTAGAGACGGGGTTTCACCATGTTGACCAGGATGGTCTCAAACTCCTGACCTTGTGATTCATCCACCTTGGCCTCCCAAAGTGTTGGGATTACAGGTGTGAGCCACCGTGCCCTGCCAATGTAAAGACTTTAAAAGTTAGTATGCATACAGAAAATTTCTAAACATAGGTGTGCCACTAAATTAAATAAACTCATCCATTTAACATCCTTACCTCCTTCCAAAATAATCACTCTCCTGACATCTAAAACAGAAGATGAACTTTTGTTTATTACTGAGCTTTATTGAAGTGGAGAGAATATACTCTTTCATATCTGACTGATTTTATTCCATGATGAGTTTACAGGGTTCACCCAAGTGTTGCTTCACCATTTTTTCATTCTTATAGCTATGTAGTTTAAGTAAAAGGTTTTCCAGTTTGATTTATAGACTTGATGTAATTTTAACCAAAATCTCACGATGGTTTTTGGAAGTTAACAATCTCATTCTAATACTAACAGGATGTATGAAATGAAAATAAAATCTAGAAAACTTACAATATTTTAACACTCATGATAAAGCTATGATATTCATGAATACTGGGGATACCCTACCCCAATATTTCACTTGGGTTCTTTTTCTATTTCCCTAAGCATTGGCTGGTCTGAGAAATAAAGGGAAAGAGTACAAAAGAGAGAACTTTTAAAGCAGGATGTCTGGGGGAGACATCACATGTCCGCGGGTTCCATGATGCTCCTGAGCCGTAAAACCAGCAAGTTTTTATTAGCAATTTTCAAAGGGGAGGGAGTGCACGAATAGGGTGTGGGTCACAAAGATGACATGCTTTAAGGGCTACAAAAGATCACAAGGCAGGAGGTCAGGGCAAGATCACAAGGCCAGGGCGAAACTAGAATTACTAATGAACGTCCATGTCCCTCTGTGCATGCATTGTCATTGATAAACAAGGTTCAAGAGCAGAGAACCCGTCTGACTATAATTTGCCAGGCTGGAATTTCCTAATCCTAGCAAGCCTGGGGGCGCTGCAGGAGACTAGGGTGTGTTTCATCGCTATCTACCTCAGCATAACACTCCCAGGGTGGCCATTTTAGAGGCCCCACCCTGGGAATGCATTCTTTTCCTAGGGCTGTTAATTATTAATATTCCTTACTGGGGAAAGAATTCAGCGATACTTATGTTACCCATTTTTGGTAATAAGAGAAATATGGCTCTGTTCCACCTGGCCCACAGACAGTCAGACTTTAAAGTTATCTCCCTTGTTCCCTGAAATTCGCTGTTATCCTATTCTTAAGGTGCCAGATTTCATATTGTTCAAATACACATGCTCTACAAACAATTTGTGCAGTTAATCAATCATTACAGGGTCCTGAGGCAATATTCATCCTCAGCTTACGAAGATGATGGGATTAAGAGATTAAAGTAAACACAGGCTTAGGAAATCACAAGAGTATTGATTGGGGAAGTGATAAATGCCCATGAAATCTTCACAATTTATGTTCTTCTGCCATGGCTTCAGCTGGTCCCATGATTCAGGGTTCCTGACTTCCCGCAACACATGAATATAAGATAACAGTTTAAAGGCAGCCAGGAAGACCAAAGGAACCTAATAGGGAGCCCAGAAATAGACATCTGATTTTTGCCAAAGATTGCATGATAGTCCAGTAGGGAAAAGATGGTATTTTTAATCAACAGCACTGGGTAATGGGTTAAGTGAATATCCACATGCAAAAAAAAATTGTTATCTTTTCACATAGTATACAGAAACTTACATTTTAAATGTCTAGGACAATCAATAGGCTTTGATATAAATGTAAAAGGTAAAACAAAAAACTTGGGGGAGAAAACATAAGAAAATATGATAATGATTTGGGGTAGGTAAATATTTCTAATCTTAATGTATGCAATGATGCCTCAGAACTTTATTCTGTATATGATCATTTTAATGAACAACGAATTATTAGATGACCAATGTTTTCCTTCAACCTTAAACTATATTTAATATCTTAGAGAAATCTTAGGTGAGCTTCCTTTTCAATCTGTTCTTTTATGTTTGACAACTAAGAGGATTATTTCCTTATCCCTGGATTAAAAAACAAAAATCACCAGTAGCATTTCTCTCAGAAAATACTGATTAAAACCTATTAATAGAATATTCTATTTCTAATACCTGATAGCAAGAAAAACAAGACAACAAACAATAAGTCATGATAAAACTCAACATTGAATATATAAAATAAAGGGACAAAAGTATGTGCAATAAACCATTAAAGCTTTTGGCAAAAAAAAGAAGATCCATATATATCCTTCAAGGATAGACAAGGCAACATTTTTTTGTCTCTCTTTGACTCCCTGGAAACACTGTTGATGAGCTAATATCCCAAGAATGCTCATTAGTGTTTCTAAATTTGGAATTTCAGGCAGAAATATAGTTTTACCTTATGCCCTACCTTGCCTAAAGGATTTAAACCTGCCTACTAGGATGATATGCATTAAATATGGAATATTAATAAATTTATTTTCATTATCCCTAATGAAAGCATAAGCATCAGGAATTGACATTAAATTATTGAATGAAATGCAATTTCTTTTAAACTGTGTAGACTTATTCCAATAGCAGAAGTATTAATTTTTGTTTTTACATATAATTTCAAAAGAAATAAACAAGATTATAACTGTGTCCAACTGAGTTATCTCTCTCACTGATATTGCATACTTTCAAGACACAGAAAAATAGATTACCAAATTGTAGTTCAGAAGGAAAGATAGAAATATGTTTTAGATAAGTCTTCAGGAGAGTCAATAAATATCATTTGACCATATATACGAATGAACAGAGGAGTCTGACAGATTATTCACTTCATTAATTACAAAAAATATAAAATGTATACAAATATGTCATGGTAAACATGGCAAATTAAAAGTAAAATAAGAAAGAAATAAAAAAGAGAAGAAAAGAAGAAAACAAAAGACAAGTGAAAAGATAAGGGAGGTAGGAAAATACAGATGAAGGATCCATTCAGGATGAATATGAACCTAAAATAAATTAAATTTTCAAGTGTTTAATGTTGTGAAAATAATTAAATAATATCAACAATTAAGTAAATACTATCTCTTATAGCTGTATTGTAATAAACATAATAAAAAAGATAGTTTTAGAGCTAATGAAATTAATAGAAGTCCAAAAAACATTTTACAAATAAAAATTAATAGACATGATTACTGCCAAATAGGCATAGCTAAGTTTTAATTACTGAAATAGAGAAAATTTTCAATATAATCTCAATGAAGGCAGAGAAAAGACAAAACAATTAATGATATTGTGGAAAATATAACAGATATGGAAGACAAAGAAAAGTGGATCAAGGCACAGGTCCTGTTTTTTTATGTAACAGACAAAAAAAATAAGAAGAAAACGATTTACATATAAAGCAAATAAAAGTGTCTAGAATGGAAATAATGAATAAGTCTATATAGATTTAATAGGAATGCCATACATCAAAAAAGAAACAGAGTAGTCAAGTACTCAACATTTAAACATATTCTGGTTAAAGTATGAAAACTGTAGAATAAAGACATAGCTCCTTAGTGTCTTTGTCAGCTCAAGCTGTCATGGCAAAATGCCATAGACTGGGTGGATTAAACAAAAGTGAATTTATTTCTTATACCTTTGAAGGCTGAGAAGTTCAAGATCAAGGTGCTAGCAGATTTTGTCTGTAGTGAAGGTTTTCTTCCTGGCTTTCAAATAGCTCCTTGCAGCAATACATGCAAGCAGAAAGAGCCTCTTCTTACCAAGACATAAATCCTATTTGGAAGCCCTCACCCAGATAACCCCATCTATCCCTAATTAAGTCTCAAAGGCCCCATCTCCAGATACCATCACATTGTGAATTAGGGCTTCAACATTTGAATTTTGGATGGGGACAGGAGAACAGAAGGACACAATTCAGCTCATAGCATTCAGTTACTTAGGCAGAAAAAGGGGTTATCTATTAGGGAGGAAACACTCAAGTTGGCTTTTGATGTGTTCAGGGTAAAAGTCCAGTATCTCAAGACATGAAGCAAAGTTCCTATACTTCAATTTAAAGTGAGAATTGAGAAAATGATATAGCTCAGTTATTATTAGATCATAAACACAAAAGCAAAACATTCATAGAAATACAAAAACCTGGAATTTGGGTTGGGTGGATGCTCCATTTAGTGGTATCATTTTTTTCTTCATTTGCTCCTATTTGTTTCATGTTGGCCGACTATTTAGTGGGAATATTTCAGATTTTTTAAAAAGAGATGTGTCCAGAGAGCTCGGAATGATGAGGGTGTGCTGCAATGATACTTGGAGAAGAAATGAGAAACACAACCCACGCCAAGTTCACATAGATTTTCTTCTGTTTTCTTCTAGAAGTTTTATCATTTCTAAATGCATGCTACACTTAGATCTACTTTGTCATGTTTAGATCTATTTTGACTTGCTTTTTTTGTATAATGTGTGAGTTCTGCGTCCAGGTGAATTGTTTTGCATATGAGCATCCAGTTGTTCCAGCACCATTTTTTGAAAGAACTACCCTCTATCCATTGCCTTGCCTATATGCCTTTGTCAAAAATCAGTTGATTACATTTGTGAAGGTGTATTTACGAGCTGCATGTTCTGTTCCATCAATCTATGTGGTATCATTTTGACAATACCGTTTTGTGTGATCACTGTAACCTTTATACCAAGTCTTAAAATTAGGTAGTTCAAGTCCTCCAGATGAACCTCATTCATCTTCTTCAATATTGAATCGGTTGTTCCAGGTTTTTTGACTTTCAACATACAGTTTTTAATCAGGTTGCCAATAGTAAAGAATCCTGGCTTTTGTTTAATTTACCAGGATTTTTAATGGGTTGTATCATAGTATCCTTTTTGTAAGGATGTGTGTGAGGAATCCTTTCCAGAGTTCATTGCCAAAAGTAAATTTTGCTTCTTTTCAGAACATGGAAGGCCTTTCAATAAAAGCTATGCAGGATAAGTTAATTCCTTTTTAATATTGGCATCAAGGAAGCAAATAAATTAATCATATTTAGAAATAACTCTGGTCATTTATTATTTTTGTATAGTTGTTAATTTGCTCTTTATTTTAACACCCAAACCTGCATACAAATTTACATGCATATATTCATATATATTGCAGGCCTATTAGTAGTAGGTAAAATATAAATTATAACTAAACTAGAAATTGGATAAATATAAATGTGCAAAGATAGAATAAAAATAGAAATTTAAATCAAAATATCAGTTAAAATGTTATCACATTTTGGTTCAGTGAAATCTTATATTTTGCATCAATTTGCTCTTCACGTTAAAACTAATAGTTACTCAATGAGAACACATGGACACAGGGACGGGAACAACATACACTGGGGCCTGTAGGGGTGGAGTGGGGAGGAAGAACATTAGGAAAATAGCTAATGCATGCTGGGCTTAATACCTAGGTGATGGGTTGATAGGTGCAGCAAACTTCCATGGCTCATGTTTACCTATGTAACAAACCTGCACATTCTGCACATGTACCCTGGAACTTAAAGTTTCAAAAAAAGAATACTAATAGTTACTTTTTCATGTAGTTTGCTTTACTTTCATTTCAAGTGATTCTGTAACAGAACTGGAGAACATGGCATAAGCAAGTGCAAACTCCATTATGTTCCTCAAAAGAAGAGTGTAAGAGCAAGATAATTTGCAATATTTTCAGTTAGTGGAGATGAATGTTTTATTACAGCTGGAATTCAAATTTATAATTTAAAAAAATCTCTGGAAATGCATTGAGGCATTATAATGGAAAACAATACAATGAGCCCTAACTTTACTTAGATTATTTGAGTAGATGAACATTTGCAGAACAGGGAATTTGAGGATAGATTAACAACACTACAGTTATATTATTTCTCCATATTCTGCACAGAACTTCCCTAGTATAGTGGTTTCTCTTGGAACTCAATGACAGAAAGAACTACTCTGTTTTTAAATGGTTAAACTACTTTCTCTGGTATACCTTTTGTAGATCATGAAAAATATATTTCATAGGATGCTGGCTCTTTCTTTTGTACATAAATAGCACTTTTCATCAATGCCCTTCAGCAAGAACAAACAACAACTGTTGAAAAGAAGTGTGCTTAAGAGATATCATGTATATAAAAGAGTCATAAAACTAAGAGTAGAACACAGAAATCTTGTCAAGTTTTGTGTTCATAAAGTATATTACTTTTTTTTTTTTTACTCAAATGTATTTGTGGCCTTGTCACAAAACTAAAATAGTAACTCCGAAAATGGTTTACCCCCAGAATCCATTTGCAAGCTCAAAATATCATCTACCCATTATCTCCAGGAATCTCACCTATACCTCATATTTAGTGAGTGAACTTATAATTACTCTTTAAGGCCCACATCAAACCCTTTGGGAAGGGTTCCTGCTAAACTCTAAGTACATTTGGGATTCTAGTGTGCTGCACTTTTAAATTATATGCTTCTACATTGGTCTCTAGCTCTAGACTCTACACAGTTTGATAAAAGTATACATATGATCAGCATCTTTTTTTTTTTAACCAAAATAAAAGTATTACTTACCACTACCAAGTAGTAAGAGGTATAAGGGCACTGGGTATTTTGTTACTTGTGTGGCTTCTGGACCATGCAGATTATTAAATTGAAATAAAAATTCTCATTTATAAAATTATCTGTACACTTACATTTTCCATGTCTACTATATAAAGTACATTGACCTTACTTCAACTTCCAGTCTATTGATTTGTCTCCTGAAATATTTTTTATTCATTAATATTCTCCTTTCTTTACTGTATTAGTTTGTTCTCACACTGCTAACAAAGACATACCCAAGACTGGGTAATTTACAAAGGAAAGAAGTTTAATGGACTCACAGTTCCACATGGCTGGGAAGGCCTCACAATTATAGTGGAAGGCAAATGAGGAGCAAAGTCACGTCTTACATGGTGGTAGCAAGAGAGCTTGTGCAGGGGAACTCCCATTTATAAAACCATCAAATCTCACTAGACTTATTCAGTACCATGAGAACAGTATGGGGAAAAATCACCCCATGATTCAATTATCTCCACCTGACCCTTTACATGTAGGAATTATTACAATTCAGGGTGAGATTTGGGTGGAGACACAGCCAAATCATGACATTTACCTTCTTTCCTTTCTGGAATGACTCATGATTTTTTATTCAATTATCTCCTATTAATGTCCTAAAATTTCCTGCCTCTTGATCTTTGTTCCTAACTGGGTCAGTTCAGATCTTCCACAAAGCAGAAGCTGAGCCTGAATTGAAATTAGATGTACGAAGCCTCCACATGGTGAAGAAAAATGGGAGTGGCCACAGGCAGGGAAAGTCCCCGTGCCAAGGTGCTCTTGTGATGCCTGGGGGGAGGAAAAAGGAAAGGAAGGAGAGAGCAGAACACAAAGACTCAGGATCAGGGCAGCTTTGACAAAGCGTGGGCCCAGGCAGGCCAACAAGAAATCCCAAAGCAAAGATTGCTCTAAGAGTGACTCCCATGGGCAGCCCGGCCCAGCTCCAGCGTCTTTGCCGCACTCTGTCATGGCCTTGGCATAAAGGCTGTGCTGAATCCCAAAGCAGAAAGTGGGCACCCACACTGCTTGCCGTAGATTGTTCTGAAGAGATCTGAGTGCTGGATCTCTACAGCTGCTCCCATCGACCCCTCCCCCACAGACCTGATGCCCCATCCACTTGCAAATAACACACCTTTCATAGTTCCTGCGGGTCTCTCTTCATAGTTCCTGTGGGTCTCTCTTCAAAGTTCCTGTGGGGTATCTTCATTGCGTAAAATAAAGGAGAGAGACTATTGGGAAAAATTCAGTTTCCCTCAGTGTCACAAACCATATTCAACATCTCCCTCCTCCATTACATATTTTTAACTCCTCTGGCCCTTGCTATTACCTCTTGTTGACTTCCCAGGTAGAGTGACCCAAACTTGGGCTTTCTGCATATGTTAATTGAGTTAAAATTGGTTAGGGAGAAACCTGAACTAAGTGAACCAGCTACTTAGGGTTCCACATGCATCCCTCATGCCCTTGAAGTCCGAGTGTCCAGGAGGCAGCCAGAGCTGTCTTTTAGTAGACCACTTGCCTGTGCACTGATAAGGGAGTACCCTCATGGGGAACCACAATTCTTAACCCTGTAGAGTTCAGAGTTAAGCAGACAGGAAGCACAGGGCGTGGAAGTCATGGTGAGTGAGCTTCCACACCCCACACCTTGGTTCCTTGGGTTGCATGGGTCTTGATTTCCAAACCCTAGTATTCTTTATTATGGAAAATTAATATGTATTCCATTAGATGCATGGGGAATCCAGAATTTTTAAAATTATATTAAAACTGAGTGCATAGAAGTTAACATAGCTCAGGGGAATATGCACAAACCTAAGTTGGTCCTGCCCACTAGCTTGGGGTACCAGAAGTCACAAATCCTTGCTGTATAGAAGCATCTTCTACTTATTTATCCAAGATTTTCACAAATTAGGAGAAAATCAATACAAATTTCTAATTTATTATAAATCAAGTATGAAACAAGCTTACAATGTGTGAGAGTAAATAGAAAGAACAAACAATATATTTTAATTATAGAACATATCAAGGACAATACAAATGGGCTTTATTAGAGATAGACTATGAAATAACTACCTTGTAATATTTAAAATCTTAAATTGCAAATAAAAAAGAGATTATGAAAATGGTGTTGTATATTTCACATTCACAAACGATCCCCACAATTACTGAATGATCCCCACAATTATCAATAATTTCTCTGTTCTCTTCTATTTTATTTCTGGAAGACCCAATTAACTAGATTTCTATTTGGTATTGAGTCTCCGCGGTATCCTTGAGAGTGAACTACAGGAGACTGGGTTTTTTTTCTCTCTGAATGTACATGAATCTAGTTTCATTTCTTTCCATCTCTAAAATAAAAATTTACTACATATGTGTTACTTTCTTTCCTTCTCTTTCTCAGCCTTCTGTAAAATGTTTTTGAATGTGTAATGAGTCCTTTTCCCCCTTTATCCTCTGTTAAAGCTAGCAATAACAATCTTTATAAAACTCTCTAGGTTAATAAAGATAACAATAATCAAATCTTCTGAAATAAAAAAGAACAAAATGGAAAAAATGAATACCATATATAAATGGGAGGAAGAAAATGAATAAATAAGTACTATAACTCATCACGGAGTATGTAAATAAAGACACTAAACTACTGGGTGTAGAAAATAAGACATGAACATTTAAAATTAACATATTACTAACACGGTGATCGTTAGAAGTCATGAAATAATCTTGACTTAGTTGTCTTGTATATTAATTTTTTTGTCTAATTAGTATATCTTAAGTTCTTGTCATCTCAAGATGTTTCTGGACTATAGTGCCCAATATTAAGCTATTCTTCTATATTTTTTTCACAGAAAAAGTATGCTTTCCAGAGGTTATGTCAAAAATTTATTTTTGGCATAAAACTAGATATTAGGAATTATATGATATGGGATAACTCTTGACCTCAGATAATCAATTGCACAAGTTCTATTATTATCTTACAACCTTAAGTCCACCAGACTCACTGTAATTAATGTATAAAAACATTCATACAAATGTAGTCATATTGTAGTATGATGGCTTCTGAATAAACTTGAGATACCTCAAGCTAGTTTACCTGACTCTTTTCAAGTTTACCTCTATATTTCAAACAAACTGGAAAAGACATTTTTATTGAGAGAGCACGGATAAAACAGAAGCATGTGGAAATGGGTTATTCACTTCTCTAGAGTTTTACTCCTGGCTACAAAATAGGATACTCATATGATCCTGGTGCTCTTTGAGACCGAATGTAGAGAGTGATGGATTACGGTGTTAATGACTTATCTTCTGCTATTACTTGGCTGTGCTGGGCATGCATTTTCTGTGATGGTTGAAAAAAAAAAAAGCAACGGGTTAAAGGGAAGTGGAATAAAGCTGATTCCAACTCAAACATCACCAGAAGGACAAAAGTTTAATTATATTGAACCCAATGTGTGTAATACATAGGCCTTCTCTAAAAACAAACCCAGCTCTTTGCCACTCCTAGGACCACCACCACACTCCTGTCCTCCAAAAAACCAATTACTTCTTGACAGTTCCCTTGCTCCTGAAGTTGTTACACCAAAAGAATCTTTCTATCATAGGCTTATTCCTGCCTAAGACCGAGTCATAATGTTAAAGCCTACATCTTACTGACTCACTTTTTCTTACATGGGGAGTCAAATTTTGGTAATATGTATAAAAGTATTTCCCTGTTCACATAATAATCATCAGTACGCATTTACATGTTATTATTGTACTGTATATCTAATTTAATCACATGTATTTTCATTTTCTCTCAAAAATAAATTTTATTTTAGTATTTTATAGCAAATTGTACATACTTTGACTGAAACTTGCTTTATTATTTTATTTATCAAAAGAACTAAAGAAGATAGAGAAGAAAATAATTTTAAATCTAATATAGACCCTTAAATATAAAGAAATATTGACATACATCAAAAGAACCACTTACATTTTCTTTTCAGATACTTTGAAAAACTCTGTTTTCTTTATTATTACCAAATATTAACTGCTGTTTGTTCAAATGACAATATCTAATTTGGGAATATTAAAAAGTAAAATAAAACAATAACATACCAGAAAGTACTAGCACAGCTGGAAAATGTCACTGTTATTCTCCTTTGCAGAACAGCCTTTTCATATTTTATGTGGATATGCTATGATTGTTGCATCTGTGATGCTAACCAACCATTTAATATCACATAACAGGAAAGTGTAAGCCTAGTACTAGGCTAAATACGGGCTAGAAATTGTTACCATGAAACCATGTACTTAACAGCAGACTCAAAGCTAGAAACAATCAGGAACACGAGGACATACTAAAAAGGAATAAATAAAAATGAAAATAACAAGATAATTACTTTCCTCAATTTCTAAAAAGAGTATTGATGAAAAATAAAAGGCCATATTATTGATTATTCATGTCATCAAATTATAGCAGATTAAAAAATGAAAACTTGCCAATAGAGATCAAATTCTATGGGGATAGACACACTTATGTATTTACATGTGTGTATGTTTGTGTGTGTTGTGTGTGTGTGTGCCTGTATTCTTTCTTAGGTGATGCTTTTAGATTAACATAAAAATATATTTTTTTGTACTACCACAAAAGGCTTCGTTGTCAGACTTACATAAAACTAAAGTCTTATTAGATAACAAAATTTACTCATGAAGGCTAAGACAGTGAAGCAATGCACACTGAGTTCATTCGATGTAGCTTTCTGAAGTCTCTTTTTCTGAGTGAGGAGATAAATCACATAATGCAGAGATGGATACAAGGAAGCCACTTAGTTTTGGGGTCCTTTTTTTGTAACTTGACAGCCATATTGCTATAAATTCCATATAATATGTCCTTTCTTCTGACAATTGTACCTCATAAATACAGAAATTTCAAATTTATTTATAATAATCAATCTAGATTGAACAGGAATGACTTTCCTAAAGCATTTTTAAATGAGTACAGACCAGCACATAAACTCTTCACAGTTACATTGCAGCCAGTAAATTCCAACTGCAGGTTTCCAGGAGGTCTGGTTAGGGTCTGTGAACACAAGTTCTCTTAAATGGAATTTGGAGGAAAGACTTTACTCCACTGTGCAGGAAAGACATTACTCCAGTGAGCAGTTTGCCAACGGGGAGATGCAGGCTCTGGTGTAAAACAAAGATGCTTTCCAGAGAGCAAAATGAAGACAGATTTTACCGCAAACATTTCCTTCCAGGTTCCCACTCAGGTCTGTTTATGCAAATGAGGGATGGAAACTTGCTTAGTTCTGATTGGTTGACGCAGATGAGTTCTGATTGGTTAATACAGCTGATCTCTGATGGGCTGAGGCAGGTGAGCTATGATTGGTTGGTTCAGGAGAGCCATGGACGTTCCAAATATTAAAAGGTACGGGTATTCAGGGACCTCAGAGAACATGTGTGACCCCCTAGTCAGCAAATGGTCACTTGGCTCTATAATGACCACTGGGCTCTGAGTGGCCACTCAGGATTCATCTTGAAGGGTTAATTCTTTCAGATTGACGGTTTATAAAAGCGCGCAGGCATAGCTGAACTAGTATTTTACAGACCCACTGCCAACCCTTACCTTCCCATATTTCAAGGTAAATTAGTGTCACAAACTTACTGCAACAATGAGGTTTTACATTAAATCTGAAGCAAATTTACAACTTACCATGTTATTTATTTTAAGGTTGAGGCGTTGGACATACAACCTCAGGAATAATCAAAGTCCAAATGTGATTCATAAAAATTTTCTCTATAAAATTTTAATTTCTAACTCACACATTTAAAAAAAAAGAAAGAAAAATAAAATGATAAGAAATATTTAGCTAAAATAATACTCTACATGTAGCAGAAAATCTTATGGTTGATACATCAATGTGGCTATTTGAGACTTTGAATATATGTTTCTATTAATTGCAGCAAATACAGGGAATTATCCACAGTCCTTCCTATTCACACAATAGACAACATTTCTACTAAAACACATAAATGAACAGTATTTCATCTGCAACAGAAAAATCAAACTAAGGTCTCCTTATATGTGGCAAGGAAAACATTCCTTGTGTGTTAACCTTGGCTTTTGACACTTGACAACTTCCTGCAGATGTCATTCATGTGGAAGGTGATTGAGTTAATTAGTTGCAAAAAGAAGGGAAGACTAAATTAAGTAGAGTTGAAATATTAATCAAAGGTATACTAAAAAGTTGATATGTTAGTGTTATCCACTCTATATAGATATGTTCAGGTGATGTTTTTACATATACCGTAGACTTTTTTTGTCTGTTTACTCTGCCAAGTTCCAGGATGCCAGGATGCAATATGCTTTCAGGCTTCTTAATAATACTAGTTCTAATTATTAAGTAATCTCAAAAATTATCCATATATGCTTTATTTGGGGTTGAAGGGTTGGACATATATGCTTTTTTGTGGATAATTACATTTATTTGGGTACATTGAAAGTATTTAATGCATATTAGTGTGTAGTACTATTAAGTGAAGTGGATCTTCATTGTTCAGTCACATTTTAAATTTAGAAGTGATAAATGAAATAAATCTTTATTAGTTTGAAATATAATTATTACTGTAAATAGAAAATAATTGTTTTAATTTTGCATGAAGTCTTTTGAAAAGAGCACCTTCAATTCTAAAAGAAAAAGTTTCAGCACTAACATTTTTTTTTTTTTTTT
>NW_016816262.1:339234-353878 GCF_001698545.2 Rhinopithecus bieti
TCTCGGCCTCCCAAAGTGCTGGGATTACAGGCTTGAGCCACCGCGCCCGGCCAGCACTAACATTTTCTTAGCTAACCACCTCTTAACCATATTGGTACAGCTTTCTTTATAAATATGTTAATTTAATTAATAATGCTACCATCATTTTTGCTTGCTGGGAGTAGAATGTGTCTCGTTTGGTCAGCTTTGCACATATCCACTTGGTAATATTTTTAATTTTCCAGTTTAATTCTCAGGGAATAATGGTATTTCCTTGTATTCATTTATCTTTTTAAAAAGTAAACTACCAAATACATATGTCAATGTTGTTGGAGAAAATCCACATGCTGCTAAAATCTAGATCAGTGCTTTTAAAGCAAAAGTGCTTTAGCTTCCCAGAGATATTGATAATGTCTGGAGAGTTTGGCTGTCACAGTGGGGATGGGAGGTGGGTGTATGCTGCTTACCTCTAGTGGATAGGACCCAGGGATGCAGTTAAACATCTTAAAATGCACAGCAAACTCCCCCACATGAAAGAATTATCCAGTCCAAGCTGACAATCGTGTTGAGGTTAAGTTATACTAATGCAAATAAGGGAAGGCAGGTTACTTTAGACAACATAGAAGAAGACCTCTCTGAGGACGTGATAAATGTAAGAGATGAATAGCAATAATAGCATGAAATGAACTTGGATATCTAAAACATAAGATGACCCAGGGCCTCAGCTATGCTGAAAATTCTCACTTAAAGCTAACGGGAATTGGAAATCCTTGAAGGGTTTTAAAGCATGAAGTAACATAATTGAGTTTACATTTTAAAAGTCTTGCAATATAGACTATGGTTGCAATGTAACAAGAACTAAAGCAAAGCCAGAGTTTATCCTAATGATAAACTATGTGATTCATGTAGGTATCTTGACACACAACAGTGGTAGTAGAGATGAAACAAAGTGAAAATTGTTATAAATATGTATAAGGAAAACTACTAGATTTAGCAATAGATTTGAATATAATGTTTAGATAAATAAAATTAAGAATCATCCCTAGGTTTTTATTTAATGATTTGAAAAAAAATTAAAAAGAAGACATAGTGCCTTTTATTGAGTTGGAGCACACTGGGGGAGAACTATAAAGAGATGTACTTAAAGCAGTGCTTTAAGTACTATATTGGCAATGCTCATCAAATATACAAGGTAAATTTTGAAAAGACAGGGGAAAATGCTAGTCTGAATCTCAGAGAAGAAATTGGTCCTGGAGAACTTTCTAGAACACGGACAACATGTTTTAAATGTAAGAATGGATGTGATCACATAAGACAAAGTCAGAAGAAAAAGATGTCTGTAATGAAGCCCTTAGAATTGTTATCATTTATAGTCTGTAGAGAAAATTAAAGTAGAGAAAGTTCCAAGCATTGAAACAATATCCAGGAAACTGTGGTCTCCAAAGTAATCAACCAAACAAATAAAATGAGAGTTTTGTGAAATAGAGAGTGGTAGGCTTGTGAATTATTGTTGAGGGCCTAAGTAAGTATAACACTCGTTTCAAAGAAAAAAAATATGTTTGTGTTGCATTTGAAAATGGGCTTATTGTTAATAACTTTGGCATGAAACATTTTGGTCAGCAATGACAGAAACCAGACATGACTGGAACAATGTGGTCTCCAAGCAATTTTATTATTGAGACAGATTTTTAAAAACTAGGAGAAACTATAAAAAGATGATGACCTAATAGGTTGTGGCAGATAGAAATGTTCAAAGAGAGAAAAACTTTGCTGTTACAGAATATATATAAAGTGACAATCTATAAATTCCTAGAGCACTTGAAGTATTGTGTTTGAAACCAGTTTGGACTGGAAGGACATGATCTTGAGAAAAAAAGTCTCCTATTGTAACAGGAGGGAAAGGATGCTTGACGGTGAAAGAGCATTTGTAGATTTGATGATGAATGAAACGGAGGTTTCTACTCATTATGAAGTATGAGTGTACCCAAGTGGGTGACGTCTTCTTGCTTAGGGTATGGGCAATCATAATTCCATGCTAAATAGAAGCCCCCTGTATTTCTTCCTACAAGATTTCTACAAATTACAAGAGAGTAAATCTAAATTTCTAATTTATAATCATGAAACACAAAAGAAAAAAATCTATAATATATAGAAGTCAGTGGAAAGAACAAACAATATGTTCTCACTATAGAACATATCTAGAAGTGCAGAAATGGAATTTGTTATACATATTTTAATAAATAACTGTATATCCAATATTTAAAAATAAACATATAGAAAATCAGTTGGCTGTAAATATGAGGATTTATTTCTGCGTTCTCCATTCTGTTCCATTGGTCTATGCTTCTGTTTTTATACCAATACCATGTTGTTTTGGTTAGGATAGCCTTGAAATATAATTTGAAATTGGCTAGTGTGACACTTGCAACTTTGTTCTTTTGCTCAAGATTATTTTGGTTAATTTTGCTCTCAGTTCCATACAAAATTTAGAATTTTTTTTCCATTTCTATGAAAAATAGCACAGGTATTTTGATAGGAATTGCATTAAATCTGTATATTTCCTTGGGCAGTATGGTTATTTTAATGATATAAATTGACTCATTCCATAAGTACAGGATGTCTTTCCATTTCTGTGTGTCCTCTTCAATGTCTCTCTTACGTATTTTGTAGTTTTCTTCGTAGAGATCTTTCACATTATTTTTTAGATTTATTTCTAGGCATTTTGTTTTTGTAGCTATTTTAAATGGACTTGACTTCTTGGTTTGAGTACCAAGAACACACAGTGGGGAAAGGACCCCCACTTTAATAAATTGTACTGGGAAAATTGGATATTCATACGCAGAAAAATAAAATTGGATCAATCTCACACCACATAGAAAAGTCAACTCCAAATGGATGAAAGACTTACCTGTAGTATCCAAAACTGTAAAACTACTAGAAGAAAACTTAGGGAAAACACTTCAGAGCACTGATATGGGCAAAGATTTTATGGCTAAGATCTCAAAAGTGTAGACAACTGTAACAAAAATAGAAAAAATAGTAGTATAGTAAACTAAAAAACTTCCATACAACAAAGGAAACAATCAACAAAGTGAAAATACAACCTGTTGAATGTCAGAAAATATTTGCAAACTATTCATATGACAAGGGACTAATATCCAGAACACACAAGTAACTACACTCATCAATCAATAAATAAATAATCCTATTAAAAAGTGGGGAAAGGACCTAAACAGATATTTCTTAAAGAAGACAGAAAAATGGCCAACAGGTATATGAGAAAATGTTCAACATCACTAATCATCAGAGAAATGCAAATCAAAACCACAAAGAAATATTATTTTACCCCAGTAAGTTTGGCTATTAATAAACAGACAAAATAATAGATGCTGTTGAGGATGTGGAGAAAAGGGAACTCACATGCCCTGTGGGTGGGAATGTAAATAAGTACAATCACTATGGCAAGTAGTATGAAGACTTCTTAAAAAACTAAAAATAGGCCGGGCATGGTGGCTCAAGCCTGTGATCCCAGCACTTTGGGAGGCCGAGATGGGCGGATCATGAGCTCAGGAGATCGAGACCATCCTGGCTAACGCGGTGAAACCCCGTCTCTACTAAAAAATACAAAAAAAAAAAAAAAAAAAAAAAAAAAAAAAACTAGCCGGGCGAGGTGGCGGGCACCTGTAGTCCCAGCTACTCGGGAGGCTGAGGAGGCAGAATGGCGTGAACTCGGGAGGCGGAGCTAGCAGTGAGCCAGGATCGCGCCACTGCACTCCAGCCTGGGAAAGAGCGAGACTCTGTCTCAAACAAAACAAAACAAAACAAAAACAACAACAACAACAACAAAAACTAAAAATAGATCTGCCATATAATCTAACAATCCCACTACTAGGTATTTATCCAAAATAAAAGAAGTCTATCAAAGTGGCACCTGTACTTGCATGTTTATTTCAGCACTATTCATGGTAACAAAGATGTGAAATCAATCTGAGTTCATCGACAAACAAATGAATAAAGACAACGTGGTGTACATACACAATGGAATACTATTTGGCCATAAAAATATCATTATGCCACTGGGCGCAACATAGATAGAACTGGAGGTCATCATGTTAAGTGAAATAACCCAGTCACCGAAATGCAAATACTTCATGTTCTCACTCACAGGTGAGAGCTTAAAAACTTATTTTACACACATTCAATGCATGTAAAAAATACTCACATGTACCCTATATATATGTAAAATATTATATCTCAGAAAACAAAATTTAAAAGACCAATTTTAAAACTAAAATATTAATAAAAAATTAAAATATTGAAAATCACAAAGGAAGAGGAAAGAGATTTTGAAAAGTATCAGGTTTATTTGAACACAAAAAAATCTACTAATTTAAAAAATGAAAATAATGATTAGATAATAAATTAGGAGACTGACAATTTGATTTGAAGAAACTTTCAGAATATTTAAGAATGAGTAAAGTATTAAAGTAAGGTTATGGATGAAATGGTTAGAATTCAGAGGCTTAACATAAAGTGAAGTAGAGTTCTAATCGAAAATACAGATTGGAAGAAAGGCACTGTTTGAAGAGATAATGACTAAAAATTTTTTAGAACCAATGAAAAACAAGATACTATTGATGAGGAAGTATAATGGATTTCAAGTAGAATAGACTTTTAAAAGTCATACACAAAACCTTGTATTAAAATTCTGGAATAGCAAAAGATATAAAGAAGGCTTAAAATTAGAAAGAGAAAAACATCACCTAAAAAACGGTTTCTAGTATGCTTCTTGGTGGCAACAGTAAGATCCAAAAAACAGAATAATAGTATTTTCCAGGTCTTGGAGATAAACAATTGTTGACTTAGAATTGCTCATCCAGAGAAATTGTCTTTTAAAATGGAAGATGAAATAAAGATAATCCCAAAGAACAAAACTGGAAGAATTTAACATTTTTCTATTTTCACCAAAGGAATTTAAGTAAGACATACTTTGCCATGAATGAACGTATCACCAGAACAAATTGCATGAGGTGCAAGAATGGTGAAAAATATGATGCATCAAATAGTAAATATAAATACACATTTATCATAATAGTAATAGACAATACTGTTGCTCTACTTTTGTGATGAAAAGGACATATATAAAATGAGAAAGGACATATATAAAATGTCAGAAAAAAACATGTATACTTGTAAAATATGATAGGAATTAGTGTTGCAGGGATTTATGTTAGTCTGGGGAGGAAATGAGATACTCATTAAAGTTACACAATGTCAAATATGTATGGCAATATTTCATGAGTAACCACTAAAAGAAAAAGTATAACTTTCACGAATCTGAAATTGTAGATAAAAAATAGTGGAGAAAACTAACGAAGCAAAAGATCAACTAACACAAAAAAGGCAAAGGAAAGAAAGACAATCATGATCGATAAGAGTCATAAAGTCATAAATAATGCCTTAGGAGTTAACACAAACCATCACAATCATAACGGACACAAAATGTACCACCTGGCTCCCCTGTAAAGAAAGACTTGCTGCCCAGCTGTGAGGGGTGTGGTAAACAGACACAGTACCCGCTAGCTTTCAGTTTATTCGGGCCTGGCATCAACTACAGAGAGCTGCCAGGCCAAAGCAACACGTTTCCTGGGCTGCCCACATCTGCTGTCTGTGAGAGACAATGTGGAAAACTCAGACATTTTGCTTGTCTCCAGAGCTGCCCATCAGATTGGTTGAGGATGGTGGGGACTGCATAACAGACTTCCTCCTTTCTTTTTTCAAAGGAGAGGAGAGCCCACACTGCAGCCGTTGGTACCTGACAGGGTCTGAGGAACAGGATAGAAGATGAGGCTTTGAAGCTAGATCACGAGTGCCAGTTTGTAATGAAGAGTCCCATCACTTCAAGTAGGTGGGACACACAACCACGCTGGAAGGAAGGGGCGGGTCCCACTGTTAAAACCTTACCCCGGAAGGAAGAGGCGGGTCCCACTGTTCAAACCTTACCCCGGAAGGAAGGGGCGGGTCCCACTGTTCAAACCTTACCCCGGAAGGAAGGGGCGGGTCCCACTGTTCAAACCTTACCCCGGAAGGAAGGGGTGGTCCCACTGTTCAAACCTTACCCCGGAAGGAAGGAGTGGTCCCACTGTTAAAACCTTACCCTGGAAGGAAGGGGTGGTCCATTTTTAAAACCTTGCCAATGGTGAATTGAGAGAAGCTTTCTGTAGAAATGAATGCACTAGCAGGATTTTTAAATTGAATAAGGCAATAGTAGGTATAAGATAATGGAATTTGGTGCCTCTTACTAATCATCACTGATGCTCTTTGAAAAGATAAAGAAAGGCTGAAGGTAAATTACAGAAATAGAAAAGCAGTTTTGAAAACCAGAGGGATGTTTTGTTACAGAGTGTTCATATCCTGTGAGGGCACAGCAAAGAAAGCCAAGGGTAAATCCCAGTATTTAATAATTCCACTGACTGAACACAAAGAATAGTGAAATCCCTGCCAAAGTAATTTTTATAGCAAATCTAGGGCTCTGGTTTTAAAAATCTGGCATGAAGACATAGGAGATGGTGATATCTGGGCAGATGCCCCCAATTATCTGGGCAGATGGCCCCTGAATGTTTTCAGACTACAAAAATGGTCCACACTTCTCTAAAAGTCGCCATTCTGGTGTCTGTGAAAACCATTTGAACACTCTGGTATAAATACAGACTGATCCGAGCTCAAATTCAAGCAAACTCATGCACTAGTTGCTGCTGACATTGAGATCTGACAACCTGGCTAGAGCAGAAATAATATGACCTCAGGTACAGAATATGTAGTCATTGAGAAAATAAATACATTCTGTTTACTTCATTCTGAAAAGTGAGTTAGAAATACTTTGCATAGGCCGGGTGCAGTGGCTCACACCTGTAATCCCATTATTTTGGGAGGCCGAGGCAGGCGGATCACTTGAGCTCAGGAGTTCAAGACAAGCCTGGGCAACATGGCAAAATCTCATCTGTACAGAAAAAAATTAGGTGAGCATGGTGGCACGCACTTTATGGTTCCAGCTACTCAGGAGGGTGAAGTGGGAGGACTGCTTGAGCCTAGGAGGCGGAGGTTTTAGTGACCCAAGATTGGGCCACTGCACTCCCACTTGGATGACAGACTGAGATCCCTTGTCCCCACCCAAGAGATAAAAAGAAAATAAGTAAATAATTTTTATAGTCATGGAATGGACAATCACATACATTTACAGTTGTGCCCACATGATATCCTGTCACCGTAGCTAAGAAAGAAAGCCTCTTGTGTATTCTTTTGTCCATTCCCGTCTATGAAAACGCCTTCTGACCCACTTTCCAGATGAAGACAGAGCAACAACAACAAAACAGAGACGCAGCACATTGATTCTAATATGCGGAGCGAATTAGGAAAAGAAGACACAGCTAGCATGCTAGGGATGTTGGCGAGAGACGTGTTCTACACGGTGGAAATTAAACTGTACAGAGATTCAAAGGCTGAACGCATCCATAAAATTTGGGGGGTTCCAGTGATCAGGCATATGCTGGAATGTAGTTCCAAAGTAAAATAAAAGTTACTGCCTTTTACTTCTCCCACCACAAGAAAAAGAAATGTTTCTTTGTGCTTTGGAGGCAAGATATAACACATCTAGGAATACTTTTACAGCCTAAATGTCAAGTTTTGTGAAAGAAAGCCAGGTTTGGGTGAGGCCCAAAGCAGCAAGTGACAAAGGAAATCAATTGGAAATTTGTTACATTAAGAGATCAAAAATGATCTCCAAATGCGTAAATGAAATAACAGGCTTAAAAATAACTCATGAGTCAAAGGAGAAATCACAAGAGGAACTTTAAGGTAGTTTCAATTGGTTAAATTAAAAACACAGCACATCGAAAATGTCGATGCAGCTAAAACAGTGCTTATAGAGAAATGTATGGAACCATAAGTTTGTTAGACAATAGGAAAGATCTCAAATCAGTGTTGCAAGCTTCGCTCTTCAGATAATAGAATTTGAAGAGCAAATTAAACACAAACAGTATATGTAAGAAAGCAATGAAGGTAGAAGCTGAAATCAATAGCATTGATAACAAATATATGATAAAAGTAAATAAATACAAAAGTTCGTTGTTAGAAAATATATGTTAATATTTCGACAAACTTTTAGCAAGAGCCTTTTTAGAAAAACAGAGAGAAGACAACGTTTACAAATATCAGAAATGCAAAAGGAAATCTCACTCTAGATTTTACAAACACTCAAAGGAGAATAAAGAAATATTATGAATAATTCTAGGCACAAAAATTTGAACACTTAGCTGGCCATAAAGTGGACCAATTTATCAAAATCTACAAATTACCAAAAACGTGTTTAAGATGAAATATATAAGTTGAATCGTCTTAAAACTAATGATAATATTGAATTCATCTGATAAACTCTTCCAAAAACTGAATCTCCAGGCCTACAAGATTTCATTCGCAAATTCTAATGTATTTAAAGAATATCACCAATTTTACATAACCTCTTCCAAGTAATAGGAAACTGAATACTTCCCAACTGATTTAACGAAGTCAGAATTATTCTGTGCATTAGGCAGACTTCTCTAGAAAAAGCAGAATTAGTAGGATATATAAAGATACATAAGAAGGGATTTATTATGGGAGTTGTCTCATATGCTATGAAGGCTGAGATGCTCCATGATATGCCCACTACAAGGGGGAGAACCAGGAAGTAAGCAGTGTATTTCACTCAAAGATGGAAAGCCTGGGACCCAGGAGCTCTGACACTTAAGTGTAGGAAAAGAAGGATGCGCCAGCTCAAGAAGACAGAGAGGATTTGCCCTTTCTGCATCTTTTTGTTTTATTTGGCCCTCTGTGGATTGGATTATGCCCGTCCACATTGGCGAAAGTCAAACTTTTTTACTTGGTCTTCCAATTCAAATACTAAATTTTTCCAGAAACACCCTCACAGACATACCCAGAAATCATGTTTACCAGCTATCTGAGCATCCTCTAGCCCACTCAAGTTGACATATATAATTACTCATCACATTCTGTTTCTAAAATCAGGAGAAGAAAAAAAAAAGGAAAACCACAGCTTAATATCCTTCATGAACATAGAAAAGCTCAATGAAATCATAGCAAATCAAATCCATCAATATTTATGAAAATATTATATTATAGTCAATTAAGGTTCCCCTCAGAAATGCAGCTTTATTTAATACTAAAAAAATTAATCAATTTAATCCATCCTGCCAATAAAGTCCACATGATCTTATTCATTGATCCAAGAAAATGACATTTAAAATATTCAACATCTATTAGGTACAAAATTTCCCAGCAGATAGGTATAGAAGAGAAATTCCTCAATCTAATAAAGGGCATCCCCCCCCCCCCCCCCCCAAAAAAAACTACAGCTAATCTAATTTAATAGTGAATGTCTGAATGGCTTTCCCCAAAGTATAAGATGAAGATAAGACTATTCACTCTCATCACTCCTATTCAAGTTAGTACAGCAATCTTAGGTAGTGCAGTAAGGCATAAAAAAATGAAAGATGTATTCATTATAAAGAATTAAAACTGTCCCTATTCACAGCAGACATGACTATTTGTATGTAAAAAAATCCCAAGAAATGTATAAAAATTCTGCTAGAACTAATGTGAGTTTAGCAAGGTTGCAAGATACAAGGTCAGAACACAAAAATCAATTGTACATTCGTATATTAGAAATAAGCCATTAAAACATGATTTTTAAAGCAATATCACTTACAGTTACTCCAAAAAATGGAATAATTTTCCATATATCCAATGAAACATGTACAGGATCTGTATGCCAAATGAACTACAAAACACTCAGGAAAGAAATCAGAAAAAGTACATGTAATTGGAGACACCCGAAGTGTTCAGGAATTGAAAGATTGACAACATAGAAACTACACAGATACTTTTCAAGGTGATACATTTAATTCAATTCCAAACATAATTCCAGCAGATTTTTTTTTAACTGTACAGAAGCAATTTCTAAATTGTAATGGGCAGGCAAAGAAATTAGGACAGCCAAAATAATTTTAAAATAAGAATTAATTTGAGGAGTCACATCGCCCAATATTAAGACATACTATGAAGCTATTGTAATCAAGACAGTGTGATATTGGTGAAGGGGGAGTTGAATAGATTCTATTCAATAGAACAGAATAGAGTCCAAAATAGACTCACACAAATATAGCACATAGCTTTTGGCAAATTTACAAAGACATTTCAGCGGAGAATAGATTGACTTTTCAGCCTATGGGTTAGAAAAAAAATTGGACCTTTATCTACAAAATATAATAATGATAACTTCAAGCTTAATGTCATAACATACAAAAATAACTCAAAATAGACTAATAATCTAAAAGGAAAATCATGTAATTTTGAGGGAAAAAAAGCATGTAAAAAAATTATGGCCTTAATTTAGTCAAAATGTTTTTAAATGTGACACCAAATGTGTGATCTATAAAGGGAAAAAATGTTAATGGGACTTCATCAAAATTAAAAACCTTTGGTCTACAAAAGACGTCATTATGAGACTGAAAACATGAGCTACAGATTGAGAGAAAATGTTTGCACATCACATATCCTAAAGAGTATTTGTATGAAAATATACACTCAAAAATCAGTGGTATGAAAAAAAGCAGTATTAAAATATGGCCAAAAGACAAACAAACCTTTCAACAAAGAGGATATAGATGACAAATAAGAACATGCAAATTAAAATCATGGCGGGATACCACTCCAAACCTACTAAATGCCCAAAATAACAACAAATTTGAACGGGCAACAAAAATGTAGCACAAAAGGAATTTTCAGGTAGTATTTGTCAGAATGAAGAGTATTGCAGTAACTATGGAAAACTGTTGTTGTGCAGGTTCTTATAACAAACGTATACTGTATTACCATGTAAGTCAGGGATACAACTCTCAGGCATATTTCCAAATAAATTTAAAACATATTTACACAAAAACTTGTCTACAACAGCTCCATTCATATTCACCAAATCTGAAAACAACCCAAATGCCTTCAACATGTGAATGGATACACCAGATGTGCCGCATCCATCTAGTGGAATACAGGTATCCCATTCCCAGAGTGGAATACTACTTAGCAATCCATGAGAACGGTTCATGGACTCATGCAGCACGGATGCATCTCAGAGAGGTTATGACGAGTGAACGAATCCAGTTCTAAAAGGTTGCATATTTCATCATTCCATGTAGACGACATTCTCAAAAAACAAAACTATAGGAACCGAAAACAAATGAGAGGTTGCCAAGAGGCCAGGATTGTGACAAAAGTCAGAGGAGTACCAGAGCGGTTCTGAATCCTCATTCTGGGGATAGTTGCATGAATCTATACTTGTTTTAATGTTGATAGAACTGGACACATAAGGGGTCAATTTTACTCTATGTTTTTCGTTTGTTTGTTTGTTTGTTTGTTTTTTGAGACGGAGTCTCGCTCTTTCGCCCAGGCTGGAGTGCAGCGGCGCCATCTGGGCTCACTGCAAGCTCCGCCTCCCGGGTTCCCGCCATTCTCCTGCCTCAGCCTCCCGAGTAGCTGGGACTACAGGCGCCGCCACCTCGCCCGGCTAGTTTCGGTTTTGTATTTTTAGTAGAGACGGGTTTCACCATGTTAGCCAGGATGGTCTCGATTTCCTGACCTCGTGATCCGCCCGCCTCGGCCTCCCAAAGTGCTGGGATTACAGGCGTGAGCCACCGCGCCCAGCTCTATGTTACTTTTAAAAAGTAAAATGAAGTACTTTTTATAAGTGGAATCATGCAGTGTCTGTTCTGTGCCTAGTTTATTTTACTTAGCATATTGTCCTCAGGGTTACTCCAGGTTGTTACATGGGTCAGGATTTCCTGATTGTTTAAAGTTGAATGATATTCTGTTGCATATAAATGCCGTATTTTTTTTTTAGCCATTCATTTGGTTAGTAAATAAATGCCATGTTTGCTTCATTCATTCATTTGGAGTGCAGAATGGTGGTTCCAAGAAGGTGGAGAGATTTCCGTATTAGCCCCTTGCTGTTCAACAGGTAGGAAGTTTCAGTTCTGCGAGACACATGATTCCTAGAGATCTGCTGTATAACATCGTGTCTACAGTTAACAACACAGTTTTGTATACTTAACAGGCGTACAATACAACAGTGTGCTATTAATCTATGAGATTCATCTAAGTTGTATGTGTATCTAATACCCGCGCATATGTATTGCTAGGCAGCATTCCACTGTATGGATACAGCAGTGTTAAGAGGGTAGATCTCATGTTTAGCATTTTTATCACAATTAAAAAATAAATAAATACAATGAAAATCCTTAATGTATGATAAACTCACTGTTCAGGTTGCATTTGGGGGCATTAGAACAAGATCTATTTATCTTTATTCTTACTGAACAATCAGAAGAGTAAGATTTAGAGAACTTGAACCATTCACCCAAGTTATAAAACTGGTATAGGGCTACATGACTTGCTGTGATGAACTTTTGAGCTTCTTCTCATTTTCCTCTTTTCTTGCACTCAGGAAACTCTGACTCTTTCAGGACCCCCCCAGTTCTACATTCCAGCTCCTCTTTCACTTCATGCTTCATGAGACTTCAATGCCCAGTAGATCAACAATTCCCTGAATTTCCCCCACCCTGACCCCAATTTACATATTCGAAATTTTCCATGTGTATACTTGCCTAAATGAGAATGTGGGTATTAGGTATATTCATTGTTGAATACCTATTATCCCCACAATAATGTAAACTCTTTAAAGATTGTCTGGGATTATTTCAGCATCCCCAGCACCTAGCTTGATATTTACTTGATATGTGGGACTCTACAGAAATATTTTTGATTTAGTTGAATTGAATTTTATTTCCAAATAAGAAGACTTTTTTATATTATTTAACAGGATGCTGCATTAGGATTATTCAAATAGTTCAAGATTTTGCAAAAATGGCTGGCAGTTAATTCATATCTGCCTGACTTAAAATTCCAAACCAATGAATGATTCGTTCTCGTAAATATACATACTGTTTTTCCCCCAAAAGACATTTAGCTTATATTCCAGATTGAAGAAACTACTGTGCTTTGAAAAACAACGCTCTTAAAATTGTCACAACTATGTGTGTTACTCTGTGTGATTTTTTTCCCTCAGAAATATGCATTATTTTGTTTCACAATACATTTAATCACTTAATCAATAAATGTTCATCTTTAGCAAAGTGAACTGCAATTATTAATTGTGTAGATATCCCAACTCTAGAAAGTACAATCAGTAATTAAATCACCATGTCTTATCTTAATAAATAAATTGTAATGAAAATGTGTAATGGATATTTTACCTTAATTTAAAATATTTATCTGTGTTAATTATTAGATATAAATTCCTAGTAAAATTATAAATATTTTAATTACAGTATGTTGATATATATTACCAAGAGACCTACCAGGAAAGTTTATCAGCGTATATTCACTCCAGACATTTGCCTCGTCTATAGATCCATGAAACACGGCAATTCAATATGTACAAATATAGCAAGTTATGTTAGTTTAAGTATCTTAGGAATACTGACAAGGCTGAATAAGTTCTGATTTTATATAGGAAATAATGTTGGTTTCTAAACAATATCACTTGTTTTCCTCATACAGACTAAAGCAACATGTATAATTGTATTAATCAGTGTTTTCCAGAGAATCAGAGCCAATAGTCTGTGTATATATCTACAGAGATTTATTTTTTAAGGAAATGGTGAATGCAGTTAAGGAGTCTGGCAAATCTGAAATATGTAGTTTAAGTCCAAAGGTTATCTAAGACAGAGCAGATGATTAGGGTTAGGGTTAGGGTTAGGGTTAGGGTAATTCAAGTTTGAAGGCAGACTGCTAGCAAAATTCCTTCTTGCTCAGAGAATATCAGGCTTTTGTTTTATTCAGGCCTTCAGCTGATTGGATGGGGCCCACACACATTATGGAGAGCAGTCTACTTTAAAGCCACCGATGTAAATATTAATCACATCAAAAAACACCCTCCCAGAGGCATTCAAAATATTGTCTGGCCACATATCCTGGCACCGTGTGCCAGCCAAGTTGACACATAAAATTAACCATCTCAACAATATAATATTAGTGAGTCGATATCTAAATTTAATTGACCATTTGCATTACAAGTCATTTTTATGTTCATAAGTGTTCAAAAGCAAAGCAATGATATCTAACTTTAAATCACTGAATAAAAAATGCATTTTAAATGGAACATATGGTAACACAGTGCTGATGGCAACTTTAGTCTTTAAAAGTATTTAGAAAAGTGCAATTTTTTTGGAAACTGCAATAAACATTGTAATGTTTGATTCTATTACCTGATAGTGACCAATTGAAACCAAAACTCACTTATGAAAACTAGTTTCAGGAAGTCTGTTTCTTTGGAAAATTTTGAACATGAAAACATTTTGATCTGCACTGGTTTTTTTTCCCCATTTTCCATTTCAAAGATTCAGATGCCTTTTCATATTTCATCCCCATGGCAGGCAGCCTCAGATGCGTTTCATTTCAGAATTGTAAGGATCTTTGAATACCATTATTCAAAGTAAAATGAAATGAATTGGAGAGTTATCAACCAACATAAAGTGAAAAAAAAAAAAAAAAAAAG
>NW_016816262.1:356550-359174 GCF_001698545.2 Rhinopithecus bieti
AAAAAAAAAAAAAAAAAAAGCATTTCAGAGGAAAACCTGTGACTTTTTTTCCAAAATTTATTATTTTTTAACAAGAGACAATCTAAGTGTCATGATCCCTCCTGTGCGCAGGCCCAAATCTTGTGACTTTTTGCACTGAGTCCTGTGAATTTGCACTTTGGCTATGGAAGAAGGCTCTCCAGCAGAGAAGCCTGAGCTGACTGGCCTTCTATTTAGTGGCCGTGAGATTTTCATGTCAGTCCTGCCTCTGCACCAAATGTCTCTATTATGGCAGACAGGGAAACCACTAAAAATTCAATTAACTAAACTACACTGCAGTATTCATTAATAATAGTACCTTTTATGTACCTATTCACTTTTAACAGGGCAGACACCTCGATGTGAAACAATGCATGCCAAATAATGGAATATGTCAGGGCCATCAAGAAAGTGTTTGTCCTCTTTGCTAATACACAACTGATAAAGGGGCTTTGTAATAAGTTCAAGCTAGCAACAGTTACATTGCCCTGTCTAAATGTGAGTAACGGCATGCTGAAGACTGGCATGAATATAAGGAAATTGGCATGACGAGAGGGGCTTTCTGGAGTTTTGTTGTGTGGCACTTACAGAATAAGACTCTGGAGACGGAGTGGGCAGTACGATATTTTCAACATAGTTAGCCCCAGATAGGGAGCAGCGGCAGGCAATGGAGAGTTACATTTACATGAGTTTCTGTGGAACTCAAATAGTCAAAATACACTCTTTTAATATCCAGGTAAAAATGTGGGACAAGTGAGTGTACTTGGAAAAGTGAGCATCATCTCTACTTTTTTTAATGAAAGATAACATTCTGGTCTTCATAGGACCGAGAGGAATGTTGGGTTTTGAGCTTGTTAATAATGTTGGTGGCAATAATGATCATCAGAATAGCTAACACATATTGAATGGCTGTCATAGAATAAGCACTGTGCTGAGGGCTGTATGCACTGAAGTCTCACAAGAGTCCCACAGGAAGCACAGATCATTGTCCCTTGTGAGGAAAGCTGCTCCCCCTATAAGAAAAGCCAAATTTGTTCAGGTAGCAAAAGGAGATTCTTTGGTTCCAGGAGGAACCAAACATGAATGAACTCAGCATGGTAACTTGCTCCCATTGACAGCTCTAAGGGGTGAACACGTGACTAACTTCCACTACAAGAAATAGAGGCTGAGCACGGTGGCTCACGCCTGTAATCCCAGGTCAGGAGATCGAGACCATCCTGGCTAACATAGTGAAACACCGTCTCTACTAAAAATACAAAAAATTAGCCAGGTGTGGTGATGGGCACCTGTAGTCCCAGCTACTCGAGAGGCTGAGGCAGGAGAATGGCATGAACCCTAGAGGCAGAGCTTGCAGTGAGCCAAGATTGTGCCACTGCATTCTAGCCTGGGCGACAGAGCAAGACTCCATCTCAAACAAAAAAAGAAAAAATGAATAAAAGAAATAGAATGGGAACTCTTATGGGGATGGTTTATTCCAAAATGAAAAGAAAAAGCTAAAAACCTCAAGAAGAAAGGTTGTTTTGATTTATCTCCTCCTTTCCGTTACAAACATGGGCACGATGTCTGAATTGGCAGAAGCCAAGATTCTTAAACCATGAAGCGATAAGCCTAAGTGGGACAAAAAAAAAAAAGGACCGAGAAGAAGCCTGGTACCCTGGTGGTGCGGGTGAGGCACTGTCCGATTTAGATCTCCTTAACCCTAACTTCTCTATATATGAGAAAATAAACAAACCCTTTTGTTTGTTTAAGCAACTCATGCCAGATTTTCAATTACTTACAGATAAAAGCATACCAAACTGATACAAAATCCTATGAGGTTTTACTGTCAGTAGAAGTGTTATGGCTACAAATAACAGAAACCATCACTAAAACTGCAGTACAGTAAGTTAGTTTTTTATTCCTGATGTTATGTAGTTCAGAGAAGAGCTTCCAAATGGGGCAATGGCACAACGGTACCTCAGGACACATGGTTGTGACACAAATAGAATATGCTGAGGGGACGGTCTTGTCAGCCTTGGGGCAGCCGAGCCAGCTATGGGCAGCTGGTTCTACTGAGCTGGTCACCAACGTCAGTGTGATTTACAAATACTGTCATTTCATAGCTATGGGAAAAAAAATTGCTGGAAGCATAGATTCAGTGGGAGAGACTTTTAGAGATGCTAGACTCAGAGACTGAAAAACTTGGGTTCTTTCTGTCCCTCTACTCTTCCACCTTAGATGTTGGCTTTATCCTCAAGGCAACACTGCCAGTATTCATGTCACATTCAGACACGAGTTCCTCTCGTGGGACCAAGAGATATCTCCCAGGACAAGTCAGCGACTTCCTCACATATGTTAAATTGAATGTCAATTTTCTGGTCGATTAGACGTCTATAATATTCAACACAACTATAAAATTTTTTAAAAATTATTCTTAGACCTCAATGTGCTATCTGATTTAAATCTCTGTATCTATGTATTTATATTGTAGCCTATGTTTTCATAGAATCTCCTGTATTTATATATATATATGTGTGTGTATATATATAGGCAATGTATATATATAAATATAAAATATATATAACATTTATACTATGTATAATATATATTGCATATATATCCTGTAT
>NW_016816262.1:359858-403683 GCF_001698545.2 Rhinopithecus bieti
AAAAAAAAAAAAAAAATATATATATATATATATATGATTGGAGCAATCATGAAATACAATATCAAAAAAATATCTGTTTGCATAGCTTTATAAATGCATGCTATTTTGACTTTTGGTATTAACACTATTTTTCCTATAATTTAGAGTTCTATGGCATAGTAAATATCATTTAAATACTGTAAAATTATTGAAACTGTAGCAAAGCAATCTGTCCCATAAAAATTGTGGTATGTAAATGTATAAAGACTATAATTTCTCTATGAGAAATACGGGCCTGTTAATATGGCAAAATGAGAAGAGACAAAATGAATATCTAAATATGAATGAAAAGAGTCATTTGCATAATTTAAAATACATATAATTAAAAAGACCTAACAACTTAGAAATGAAGATAATCAAGTGAAGCCTCAACCATTTAACATTTTGTTGAAAGAGAAAAATGTAAGGTACTATAGGAAAAGTCTGCTACAAAAAACAAACAAACAAAAATCATTACATTTTCAAGTCTGAGTGAAGTAAATAAGAAAATCAAGGGAGAAAATGGCATAAAGTATAACAGAGTAAGATAACTAAGTTAGACTGTGTTTCTCTTTTAAAGAGTTGATGTGAACCAAATACAGTTTTGTGGTGTCCAGGGCATACATTTATCTCTGTACATAATAGCTCTTAATCAAACATTGTAGTGTTAGGCTAAGTTGAATCTGAATCTCTAAGTTGTCTAATTTTGCTGTTCTTTTGCTGACTTCATACTAAAGTATACTTTATACTAAAGTCAGCAAAAGATTAGAGCCTTTGCCAATAATATAAATAATATTGCCAACATTACTAGATCATAATTTGACTCAAGTACTCTGCAGTGCTTTTCACTTCTTCACCTAATGAGGACATTTATATTGAGGTTAATGTTGAGATTTATAAAAAATTGTTGTTAGTCCTTCCGCAAAGTTAGTAACTAGAAGAAGAAAAGGAGATAATGCAGCATATGATGAATTTGACAAATGGTGCTTTTAGACCAGTTTGCTGTTTACAGTGGAGGCTATCACTCATAGGTACTGAACCATATGCAAATGCAGGACATTGTTTTAGTACATGACAAATAACTTTTACCATGTCAGGTAATAGGTGCTTCAGTGAAATCACATTGTTAGTTATTTATCCAGGATGTGTGTGAGTGTATGTGTGTGTATCCTGGAAAGTATATGCTTTTTATCTCTTTCTAGTATGCTAAAAGGAAAAATAATTACAGACATAAAAAATATAACTCCAGTTAGGAGTGGTAGCCATTTCTTAAGAAGGTTAGCATATTGATACATGTAAGTTATTTTATTAGAAGTGCAATTGGTCCTTATCTCATTTACTGACTTAAGAAATAAATAAAACCCTCAACTACCCTCTTTGAGTGAAAATGCAAATTACTGGTTTTTACATATCGCATGAAAAATGCGTAATATTTCTATTTTAACCAGCCAGTCTGTTCCCAGAATGCAAAGGCCAAGAAGGCATGTATAACCACAATCATATCATAAAGCATGTGCTTTTTGTTAAATCGACCAGTTCAAGTTATCAACCTCATAAGTTGCCTTTCCTTTATATTCACAAGAAAATAGAAGTTGCATTGTCATACAATCACCTTCACTGTCTTCTATGGCTAGTCAAATCCAAAAAGAATTTGTTGACTTCATAAGCATGCTGTTTATAATTCATTTCGAATTTATCATAGCCATTCTTTCAGCCTTACCTCTGGGCCCTCTGCCCCCAGAGACATAGGCAGTTATGCAGAAGCCATTGCATTTCTCAAACTACCCATGGTTTTGCTCACCTTCTTGCCTCTAATCCAACTTTCCTTTCATCCTCCAGTTATTTCTCCATTTTCTTAGACCGCCTAAGTCACCTTCCAGGATTTTTTCAAGTTTGTCTTAATTCTTGCTGTTCAAGAGAAACAGACTTTTTCTCTGTTACCCGTGTGTCTATTTTCTGCATAAAATTTTGGATGCGAAAAGAGAACTTCTTCAAGCTGGCTGAAGTAAAAAGGGGAAATGAACTAGAAGGACACTAACTGAATAACTCACAACTGGCTTTATCATTAGTGTCAAGAGGCACCTAAACAAGGGATGGCAGCAGATATCTTTTGCTCTCTTGTTCTCTCTCTCTCTCTCTCTCTTTCTCTCTCTCTCTCTCTCTCTCTCTTCCTCGTCTCTCCTCTCTCAGAAACCATATGTTATTTTGTTGATAAATTTTTTTTCATCATTTTTTTCCTGTATTCCCTCTTTCTGAACACCAATTTTCTCCAGGTCTCTGAGCACAAGGCCAAACACCTTCTGCAGAGACACTGACAATCTTCTAATTTATGAGCTCATACTAGACCTACAAAGTCCCTGAGTCCTCATAAAAACTCCAGAAGATTGAGAATCCAATCAATTCGGCTTGGGTCGGGTGTTTACTCTGGTAAAAATTGTTTTGGCTATTTTGTTTGTATCTCAGCACACATTTAACCAGATCTGTTAAGATGAACTTTTGAAGAAGCATTCCTGGGAAAATTGCATTGAAAATTTCCAAGGTACTTTCTAACTATGACTATTATGGCTCTTAATGCATTATGTTTAAATAAGGCAACTTTCCCCACAAATCGTGAGGTATGTAAAAGTATGAATCATAGTTTCTTCTTTTTTTTTTTCGTTTTTGCCCAGAGCAAGCTTATAGTAAATTATCTAGAAATGTGATTGGAATTAATGCAATGTGTTGCCCTTAAGATTATACCATCCGATGCAGTATCATGTGAACTTACTAGACACGTTTTGCAAAGGTGATTTGTGAACTTTGACTTGTATTCAAATATCTGAATTTAAAAATAATGCACTGTGGCTTGGATACACTTGGGAGACTATCAGGGAAGCTTTAACTAGATGCCAGTTTGTGAAATGTAAAAGCTTAAGTAACCACTTGGACTTTGTTTTTACTTAAACAAAGATATATTAACACACAAGTAACAACTTGATGTTGTAGTTATCTGTTGTTGCATTAACAAACTACCCCAAACTTAGGGACATAAAAGAACATCCATTTATTTTCTCATGAGTCTTTCGGTCAGCACTTTGGACAGGGCAAAGAAGGTCCCTCTCAGCTATATGACTTCAGACCTCAGCTGGATGGTTCAAACGCCTGGAAGCTAAATGGAGGGTTCAGCTGGGGTCATATTTCCAGGAACTTGATTCTGACTGTCTCACATCTTAGATTTGTCAATTCTTCTCCACATAGGATCTTTGCATTTCTCAATTCTTCTTCACACACTATCTTTGCATTTCTCAATTCTTCTCCATCTGTGATCTTTCCACATGGTGAACGTGGTCTTCCTCACAATATGGAGGTCTCTAGGGATTTGGATTTCTTACACTGTAGAAGACTTCTCCTCAGAAGGAAGCAGACAGGCCTCTTAAAGGGTAAACCTAGAACTACAAGATTATCATTTCTAATGCTCTGTATTAGTAGAGGCAAGTCAAAGGGCAGACCAAGCTTAAGGGGAGATATACAACTTCCATGTACAGGGAGGGAAGAAGGGAAAAACGGCCATCTTTGGAGACTGTCGAGCAGAGACATGTAATACATTTAGATACTGCTTTAGCAATTGCATTCCAGCTTCAGAGCAAATGCTGCATATCATCTATTGATTAGTTTTTAGTGTTTATATGAATTTAGAGTCTCATTTCCAATTTCCTAAATATTTTTGTACCATTATTTACTTATTTACTTATTTTCACTTTCCAAACAGATACACCTAGATTGACAAAAATGACTGAAAATTAAAAGCCTAGCATGAGGCTTTGGAGGCACTCAGCACTCTCAAACTGTTTTACAAGTATTATCAGGAGAAATGCATAAACTGCTATATAACTCTTGCTCACCAAGATGATCTGACTTTTCCTAGATAACTGAAAAAACTTTTTTAGTGCTTTAGTGCATTTTTGTTAGCACAGATCGAGACACTAAGAAATCTAGACATGCAAGGTTACCCAGTTCTATTGGTGATATAATGAGAAGTTCAAGGTTATGCAACTAAAAGTGCTCCTATTGTCAAGTACTTCACACTTTTATTTCATAATCATTTAAGAGATCTCAGAAATTTTCAAAATGCCCAAGATTTCATGTAAATGTGTTCTGTATTCCAGGAAAACTTTCTTTAACAGTACAGACAGTGAGCTCAATCGGGTGCTCAGGCCAGAGGTAGGTGACCTCTGTTCTCCATCATATTCAGTACGAACTCTGGTTCAGTTAGGGTTTAGTACAGCTTTGAATAACAGAAAACTCAACCAAGAATGGCTCAAATAAGTAAAGCATCCTTTTTCTTCTATAAGACTAACAAAACTTTCTGTAGGTTTGCAGGTCAGTGTTCAGCAAAGTAGCAATGCTACCAGGGACCTAGAATCTCTCTTTTTGCCCTGCCATCCTAAGCTTGTGGCCCTCGCCCCCTTAGTCTGTTTAAGCTACTCTAAGAGAATGCCATAGACTGACAAACAACAGGAATTTATTTCTCACAGTTCTGGAGGCTGGCAAGTCTGGCTTATAGAGAGCTGGTTTCTTACTGTGTCCTCATGTGATGGAGACCAAGGGAATTCTTGAGGATCTCTATTATAAGAGCACTAATCACTTTCCAAAGATTATACCTTTGAATATTATCATCTTTGGGGTTTTATGTCTTAAAATACGAATTGCAGGAGGACACACACATTCAATCTAGGGCATCATCATAGTCACATAATGAATGCTACACCTTTAGGAGTTGTTCACACACTTCAAACAGAAAAAAATTATTTGAAATGCTTAATACCTTTTGCTGTGAGTCTTTGTACCTTTGATAGGAAAGGGAGCCTACCCCAGAAAGCTCCCCTTAAGGCTATTCAGCCAGGTACATTTTACATAACCACTTCTGTTTGGAAAAGGAGTCTAAAAAGCTGATTGATTTAGTTTTATAATTTCTAGGATAAGTGAAGGCAAGGGGAAGGGGCTTTGAATGGGTTCTCTGATCTAGTCTGCAGGATATGCTACTCTTCAGATTCTTGTTATTCAATGCAATCGACAGATACAGTTTCCAGTAGTGAGGATGAATCTTGATGTATATGTTTATGCTTCAGTTATAAAATTGGAGCAGGAAAACATAGATTTAAGTTGTCACTCAGCTATTGCGAAGGTGACTGACCTTAGACATATTGCTATTTATATAATATCATCCAACCTGCTATTTATAGATCAGATAGGAGGATATCAAAGGAAGAAACAAAGAGGAACAGGTACCACTTCATAAGGAAATGAAACGTTCCCATTTTCACTGCACATGAAAAGAAACTGAGAAAACAGATACAGGTTTCCACTTACACGTTACTGCTCTGAATTGTGGAACATGACCAGAACTGCAAAGATATCCGGGAAATTAAGTCTTATTTTGCTAAAATCATTACCACTGTAACCAATTATTTCAAGAAAGGAAGGAGGAGAAAATGGATTGTGAGTATTCAGCTTGCCGTATCTGTCATATCTACAGTTGGGTATGTGTAGGTATGGCGAGGATCAAATATTCATCGATTCTTTAAATTGCTGTTCATACCTATGTATGGATTTCCTGTGACAAGAATCTTCTGTATGTACTTGAAACTGCAATTATCAGGAGAAATGAAACATTTCCATTGTGGTACTTACATTGCAGTAAGGAAAGAGACAACAAAAATGTAGGCAAAAAATGTGTAATGTAAATCAGATAATGATGAGTGCTACAAGGAAAAAAAAAAGCTGAATGATAAACTAGAGAACCTCTGGAGGTGGAATTGGGCTTTCATGTAAATGATATTGGCTGGAAGGCCTCTCTGAAAGAGTATGTATGACCGACCCTCAATATATGAGTAGGACCCAGAAATGTCAAAAATCAGAAAAAAGCATGTGAATATTGAGCATAATTAGGGAGGAAAAAGCCCCTACAAATTGGCTTACCATGTGGGAGCTGAAAGAGGGCATGGTAAATGAGATGGTTAGGGTACCACATGGGATTCGAGATTTCTGCTGACTCAGGCATCATGGTTTCTTACATGCCATGATAGGAGCTTCGGATTTTATCCTCATAATGATAGGCACCTGGGGGGCACTTGAAAGAGGAAAATATATGTGCCTTTAATTGGTAGAAACTAGATTGTTGATGAGATTAGAGTCAAATCTTATATTACATATTTTATATATGCTTAGTATTCAAATATGAATTAACTTTTTTCAGCAACTTTTCCAAATATTAATTATATTGAAGTCAAATCAAAAATACATCACAAAGTACTTAATACTGTTGCCCATCAACTTTGGAAGTCCTATCGGAGATAACTGACTGTTGTTATGTAACCTTAAGATTTGCTGAAAATGTTGGTGAAACAAAGTAGTAAAAGCAGCATAATTAAGTTGCCCAGATAGGCATTTTGTGTGAAGTACGCAAACAGCACATAGTCCATTACTGTCCATTGATATTCAGCTCATGTCTACACTTCTATAATCTTCCTGGGTCTGCACACTTACTCATATAGTATCGCTGTAGGCCCCCAACCCACCCTCCAAATCTCAACTTGAATTGTATCTCCCAGAATTCCCACGTGCTGTGTGAGGGACCCAGGGAGAGGTAATTGAATCACGGGGGCTGGTCTTTCCCATTCTACTCTTGTGATAGTGAATAAGTCTCATGAGATCTGATGGGTTTATCAGGGGTTTCCACTTTTGCTTCCTTCTCATTTTTCTCCTGCTGCTTCCATGTAAGAATTGCCTTTTGCCTCCTGCCTTCATTCTGAGGCCTCCCCAGACATGTGGAACTATAAGGCAGTTAAACTTCCTTTTCTTCCCAGTTTCAGGTATGTCTTTGTCAGCAGCATGAAAACTGACTGATACACTTACAAATTACATTTCCAGGTTTCCTTGACAAGTGAGTGATGGTTAAGTTCTCACTGAAGATCTGCACACGAAATTTGAGGTGAGAAGAAGGTCGAGGACACTCTAATTCCACAGATGGCTTTAGCATCTTCTCCAGTTGCAGCTGAGCTTGTGTTTCATCATGAAGGTGGTGGTCCTATCAGGAGGCGTGCTGACTGCATAGTTCCTGTAGCATTAATTAACAACATCGGGCATCAGGAGCCCTGGAGTACACTCAGAACCAATAGTGTCAGTTCGTGTGCGTTTATATGTGTGTGTCTACCTCATTTTCAGCAAAGGTAGGTTCATAAAGATGGACTTACTGAAGTCTAAAAGAAAGTTTGCTTCCTTAGCTAAGGAGCTAAAATGAAATCAGATCCCCGAGAGTCACAAATGGTTCCTTTTGTTTTCTGACCCTACTAACCCTTTTAAACCTATTTCTTCTAAAAAGTCCACCTGCAATCCTAAAAGTGGTTTCTATTTTCATAACAAGATCCTGATTCATAGAAGTCATAACAGCTTACATTGTAATAATGTTGCATATACACCAATCACAATCAGAAAACCTGCACCATATAAAGAGGCAGTTTCTGAAATACATAATTTTAAACCAGATTATCTATTTGAAAATAATATACATAGGAACTGAAGTTATCTTCAGAAGTTTTAGGTTAAAACATAAAATAAAGCATAAATATAAAAGACGAGATATGAATGCCTACAGCTTCAAAGAGCTACATTTTATTTCAATGATTTTTGTCTATAGACTATGTTCTATTATATTCACTTTCCTCTTACTATTATTTCCTTGTGTCTAGTACTCTCATTGATTTAAATTTAGATAATTGATTTACAGTTCTCATGATTTTTAAATTAAGCATTTAAAGCTATAAATGTATCTCTAAACACTGCTTTAGCTGCATCCTACATATTTTGAAGTGTTATGTTTTATTGTAAGATTAAAATATTTCCTAATATCTTTTGTTTCTTACTTGATGGATGAAGTGTAAACATATGCTGCTTAATGTTCAAGTACTTGGGGATATTTTGATATCTTTTCTTACTAATTTATAATTTAATTCCATTATAATCAGATGAAAAGTTAAAAATATTTGAAAATTAAATAAAGCAATTTAGCATCTTAACTTGGTAAAGGACAACAGTGCCTGATCATCTCAATAGACTAGGCATTGAGAAATTTCAATTACCATTTTGATGAAAACAGAAACAGAAAAGTCCTCTTACTAAAACAGAACAGAAGGATTGTCATTAAGTTAATAATTGAGTTATTCAAAGGAACCTACGTCTAAAATCTCATTTACTGGTCAAAGAATGAACACATTTCTTCTAAGCAGTACAAGAAAGGGAGGTTCACTCTCATCGCTGCTATTTAACATTGTGATGGAGGTCCTAGTTAGTGCAACAGGTTGGAGAAAGAACATAAAGGGCACAGAAGAAAGAAGAAACTATAAGTGTTTTATTTGCAAATTACCTGATTATATACATAGAACCTCTTAATGAATAAATTAAAATGAAGAAATATAAAAGTAACAAGTGAATTTAGCAAGGCCTCAAGAAATGAGGCAAATATTCTCAAACACAAGCAATGAAAAATTAAAGTATAAAATTTTAAAAATTATATTTAAATAGCAAATTCATCATTAAATATTTAGAGATTAGTTTAAGGAAATATGTGCATGGCCAATACACTGACCCAAAAATGCCTAAAGAAAAGAAGAACTCAATAAAAAAACATATATCATGCTCATAGATTGAAAGGCTCAGTATTATTAAGAAATTATTATAGAACTGTAAAGAACCTCAAATGGACAAAACAGTCTTGTGCAAAAGGAACAAAGCTGTAGGCATCACACTACCTGATTTCAAAATATATTAAAGTTACAGTAATCAAAACATGATGGTGCTGGCATAAAATCAGACACATTGACCAATAGGATAGAGAGCCCAGAAATAAACTCATGCATTTGATCAAGTGACATTCAGCAAAGGTGCCATAAGCACACAAGAAAAGTGCCATAAGCACACAAAGGAAAGCACTGTATCTTCAATAAATGCTGTAGGGAAAATTGGTTATCTATAAGGAGAATACTAAATTCATATCTCATTTCACATATATGAGTCAACTATAAACAGATCAAAGATTTAAATATAAGACCACTGATCCACTGATCCCACAAAAATACAAACTACCATCTGAGAAAACTGTAAACACCTCTATGCAAATAAACTAGAAAATCTAGAAGAAATGAATAAGTTCCTGGACACATACACCCTCCCATGACTAAACCAGGAAGAAATCGAATCCCTGAATGACCAATAACAAGTTCAGAAATTGAGGCAGCAATTAATTAGCCTACCAATATATATATGCGCCATAGAATACTACTCTGGTATATATATATATATATATCTAGGCCCATTGGAATTTTTCTTATTTCTGTATTTAATCCATGAAAGCAATTGTAAACTTCATTCTACCAATGTCTAGTTTGGGTTTAAATGATATATTTAAATGAATAAAATAAAATATAAATAAATACATATGTATACATACAGCTACACACACACACACACAAACATATATGTGTCTCTCTATATATATATATATATATATATATATATATATATATGGCTGAGTTATATATATGTATATAACATTTTCTTTATCCATTTGTTGGTTGATGGGCTTTTCAGCTAGTTCCATATTTTTGCAATTGCAAATTGTTCTGCTATAAACATGTGTATGCATGTGTCTTTTTCATGTAATGACTCCTTTTCTTCTATGTAGGTGCCCAGTACTGGAATTGCTGGATCAAATGGTTTTAGTTATTTAAGTAAAATCCATACCATTTCCAATAGTGGTTTTACTGGTTGACATTCCCACCAGTAGTATAAAAGTATTCTTTCAGCAAATTCACGCCAACATCTTTTTATTTAAATTTTAAAATTATGACCATTCTTACAGTAGTAAGGCGGTATCGCATTGTGGTTTTGAGTTGCATTTCCCCGATAATTAGTGATTTTGAGTATTTTTTTATATGTTTGTTGACTGCTTGTATATCTTTAACAGAGTAGATTTTAGATGTTCTCACCATAAAGGAAGGATAAGTATGTAAGGTGATAGATATGTTAATTAGCCTTATTTAAACATTGTACAATGTTTGTATTATCAAACATCACACTGTATCCCATAAGTATATACAATTATTATTTGTCAATTTAAAATATAAATTTAAAATATATATTGATATCAGTCGTAACCAGTTTCTTATAAATTCAATGCAATCTTAAGTAAAATCTCAATACAGTTCCTTGTAGAAATTGGCAAGATGTTTTTAGTAAAATTATTGATAGATACCTGTATAGATATATACATACGTGTATACAGAAATTGAAAGGATTTTAATGGTAAAAAAATTTATAGAAAAGTAAAAATAGAAGATTTATACTACCTAATATAAATAATTTTTAGAAGGTGCAATAAATAATAAAGGAAGTGTGGTGTTGGTATAAATTGTTGTAAATATGGAAAAAATGAACATCATAAATATTTCAGAAATAAATGAGTGCATATGTGGTAAGTTGATCTTTGACAAGATGTCAAGGTCAATCAAGGGGAAAGGAATAGGTTCTTCAACAAATGGTGCTGGAATAATTGGAGTGTCATACAGAAAATAAATTAATCTCAAACACAACTACACATTATCTTTAAAATTAAATAAAATTGATAATTGATTTAAAAATAAGACCTAAAAAGTTAAGTCTTTGATAAAATGTCTTAGGAGAAAATATTTGCAATTTGGGCACAGGCAAATATTTCTTAGGACGGCAATCATTTAAAATGAATAAATTTGACTTTGTCTAAATTCAAACTATTGCTCATAAGAAGTCTTCATTAACAATAACAAAATACAATGTCATATTGTGAGAAAATATATGCAAAATTATTTCTAACACATGTCATATATCAATCAGTTTTAAACTATTCTTTTAACTCTGTAACATAGCAAAAGTAGATAAAAGAGTTGAGTAGAAAATTCACAAAAAGATATACCAATGGCTAATAATCATATGATGATCAATACCATTATTGGGGCTTGCTGGGATTACAGGCATGAGCCACCTTACCTGGCTGGAGTATCATGTTCTTATTGTTAATAGAGTAGAACAATAATTTGTCCCAATGAACATGTTATTCTGAGTTCAATTTCAGTAATCAGAAATATTAAGGGATAATTTGCATTCCTAGTCTAATTTGATCAGAGTCAAAACTCTATGGTGAGAAACCACTACAGATTTATGAGTGTGGCTGAAATTAAAAACACACACCTCAATGTTGTGAAGATGTGACACTAGACCTCTCATCTATTGCTGGTAGGAGTGTAAATGTTATAATCATTTTGAAAGACTATATGGGGCTTCTTATGGAGTTAAACATGCACTCTCTATTCCTGGACATGTACCCAAGAGAAATTAAAACTATGGCCATGCAAAACCTTGTATATGAATGTTCATAGCAACATTATTTATAATAGCCTAAAAGTAGAAACAGTGCAGATGTCTATCAACAGATGAACAGATAAATTGTCATATATTTATGCAATGAAATATTACTCAGCAATAAAAAGGAAACAGATTTTTAATACATGCAACAACACAGATAGGATGCAGGACAGGTTCTTGACTTTGCCCAGGGAAGAATTCAAGAGTGATCCACTGGTGAAAGAATGCACTGCTATTGGGGCTGCAGCAGTTTTGCAGCACCCTGACTGCTCCAGTTAAGAAAGGCTACCCCATAGGCAGTGTTCAGAACGCAGCAGCATGGGATTGGTTTTCAGTCATATTTATACCACATTTAATGACATGCTAATTAAGGGGTGGGTTATTCAGAATAGCTAGAAAATGGCCGGTAACTTCCAGGTATTGTCATGGCAATGGTAAACTATCCTGGCACTGCTGCAAATGCCCTGTACTGATGGGCAGCAAAAGGTGCTTCCTGAACCTTTTACCGGTTTCAGGCAGTCTTTAATCTGGTCCGTGATGAGTGCTGCCTGCCTCCTACCTCAGAGAGACCTCAGAAACATTTTTGCTCGGATTAAATAAACCAAAACAGATACAAAATATACCTACTATCGGATTCCATGTCTATGAAATTCTGGGATAAAAATGCTAATCTTTGGTGTTGGAAAGTAGTTCAGTGGTTGTTTGGGTTGAAAGTCAAGGGGTTTAGGGGATTAACTGCAAAGGATCACAAAAGTAATTTTTGTGATGATAAAAAATTATTTTGATTGTGATAGCAGTTACAAGAATGTATACCTTTGTCAAAATACATAGGGCTGTACATTCAAAATAGAGCATCTTATTAATGTAAATTATAACTTGATAAAGGTTATTATAAATACATAGTAGGTATGAAATAGTTTAATAACACCATATTTTGCATATGCAAATTAAGTGTTTACAAATAGCCAGATTAGAACCTGTATTATCCCTTTCATAACTATATGTATATTTGAACATCAATACTCCCTTCCATGTTAATCAGGATCTTTAACCTTGCTAAATTAGTACATTTATAAAACTTTCCTTTAGATCAAAATGTATTGATAATTTAGAGGTTATATCAAATGAATGAGTTAAATATGTGAAAAAATTTAAAAAAGATGTTTTATAGACAATAAAGCCTTATATAGCAAGTATTTGAAAGACATCAAGTGTTCATAAATTTATATTTCACTTTTTGTTTTGGCGACTTGCAAGCATACATGTAAAAGGAAGGGTACAGTCACTTAAAACAGAATAAAAACAATCTAGTAATTACCTAAATATAAGTAAGCAACTTATTATTTCAATAAAAAGACCAAGTGATAACTATAAATCACAATGGGATAAAAGAGTTGGAAGGAACTGCAGTAAAACACAATATTCACTATTTATTTAAGCTCAGTTTTTCCTAAATTTATGTATGAACAGACAAATAGAAAAATTATTTTAATAGGAACATTATGATAGTTCCTATTAAAAGAAAGATGCTGAGAAAAAGCTACATTTCGTTAGCAAAATGCTCTGATACCACAGATATAACTGCACATAAAATACATGAGATCAACATTTGGATAGGCCAAAAGACAGAAACCATATGTCTGTATAATACAGTTATATGCATAATATTGTTGCCAGGTATATCTCACCTGGGAAGAGTGGCATTTTGTAGACTAGTTTTCGTTTGCTTCCTCATTGATAATTTTTTTTTTCCTTTTTTATGCCAGTCAGCACAGTTATTCTAGTTTTGACTATGAAAATTAGACCAAGGAACGCAAATTAGACCTTAATATTTTTGATTACCGAAACCGAACTCATAATAACATGTTCATTGGGACAAATTACTCTTCCACTGTGTTAATAGTAAGAACATGATACTCCAGCCAGGCAAGGTGGCTCATGCCTGTAATCCCAGCACTCTGGGAGGCCGAGGCACGAGGATCACTTGAGCCCAGGAGTTTGAGACCAGCCTGGGCAACATGGTGAAACCTCATCTCTAGTAAAAATACAAAAAATTAGCTCAGCATGGTGGTGCATACATGTAGTTCCAGCTGCTCGAAAGGCTGAGGTGGGAGAATTGCCTGAGTCCAAGAAGTCAAGGCTGCAGGGAGCTGTGATTGCACCACTGCACTCCAGCTCAGGCAACAGAAGTGAGACTCTGTCTCAGGGAAAAAAAAAGAAAAGACCACGATCCTCTATAGAACATGTAACCTTTTCTAATATCCTCATTGTAATAATAATGTGAATGAATGCTAATAATAGATTGAGTTAATCTAGATTTTTACAAGCAAAATTATCAGTCAGTTTTGAGATAAGAAAATTTTATAGATGTCCACCTACATGAAAAAAGATCACTACTCCTTTCATGATTATCAATGAAGTCTAAATTCTTATTTTCTTACTTCTGAAAAGACATGGCTATAAACGTTCATTTTCAAAATTAACCTCCAGGAAATTCTACAAAGAAGAATATAACAGAGTAATTAAAATTTATACAGATAGTCCCCAACCTAAAATAGTTCTACTTATCATTTTTCTACTTCACAACATGGTGAAAGAGCTATGCATTGATGGGTGTTATTTACAGTTGGGTTATGTCCAGATAAATCTATCATACAACGAGGATGTAGCACCATTTCAAGTCTATGAGTATCTGTACACTGGGGACAGATCCAATGGGTTGAATTTCTGACTCAAATGCTAATGTTCTATGTGACCTTTAGTCAATTAATTTACCTTCCTGTGACTCAGTTTCTTCAGCTATAAAATAGGGATGATGCCACTCTAATAGTTAATTTTATTTGTCACTGTGACTAGGTCACTAGGAGCTCAGATATTTGCCCAAACATTAGCTGGGTGTTTCCGTGAGGGTATTTTTTAAAGATAAGATTATCATTTAAATCAATAGAAGGAATAAAGCTAGTTCTCTCCCTAATGTGGGTTGGCCGCAACCAATCAGTTGAAAGCCTGAATACAACAATAGTGGTGACCCTTATCCAAGTAAGACAGAATTCCTCCTATCTGATTCCCTTCAAACTAAAACATCAGTTGAAGTTCCTGCTTTCAGATGCAGACTGAGCCATCAGCTCTTCCTAGTCTAAAGCCTGCCAGGCTACTGAAAGAAACTACACCACTGGCTTTCTTGGTTTATAGAACCTCAGACTAGGACTGGAAATGAGCAACCAGGTCTCTTGGGTCTCCAACTTGTTGGCTCATCCCAATATTTTGGGATATACCTGGTTCCATAATTGTGTGGATCCATTCTTTATAATAGATCACATATACACATATACTCACCCTATTGGTTTGCTACTTCGGAGAACCCTGACTCATACAACTACCTACCTACCTCATGTGTTTTTAGTTAGAAATAAATAAGCCAATACATAATAAAGACTTTAAACAACGTCTGACAAAAGGTAAGAGCTCAAAAAATGTTTTGATAGAACTTAAATGGTCATGTGTCACTATCTAAACGGTTCTCCTAATTTGGTTTGGAGAGAAGTCCCTACTTAGAATTATGATCATAATAATTATTACATCCTAATATTTAGGAAGCAAATTTTAGTCTACATTAACATATTTATTTTCTTGTAAAGGAGATAAAAAGAAGAAGTTTTTTTATTTATATAAATTAAATGCAATAAATATCTCTGGAACATAACTTATACAATAATTCTTAGTTAGCACTTAAAGAAACAGAGCCTGTTTTGAATAAAAGCATAATGCTGAATAAAATATATAATACAGTAAGAATAGATTACAGGGAATGACAGGAAAGAAAAAATCATGACAGAGAAAAAGTTAAAACAAAGTCATAGCTGGGTGTTAAACACAAAATCAATCATTTCAGTATGAATGTGAAGAAATCTGCTTCTAATCAGTATGAAATAGTATGGACCAGAATTACTCTCTTACCTGAAGGAACTAAATAAACAACATAGTTGAAATTCAGTCAGTGCAAGACAGCAATCTTGAAAGAAGATTTACAACTGAGACAAAACCTACAATTTTTCAGGTTACTGCAGGAGGTTTCCTGTTCACCAGGAGGACAATGTAGAGGAAGCCTGACCACTTTCCTAAATGGAAGAGATGGAGTTGGGAGCACAGAGCAGCTAAGGTGCCTGGACTTCTTAGAGTGGGGTACCAGGGAGAAGGGAGTTTCCCAATGAAAGAGAGAGGTCTAGAGATTTGCAGAGTACACCACTCACCCTATTGGTTTGCTGCTTCAGAGAACCCTGACTCATACAACTACCTACCTACCTCGTGTGTTTTTAGTTAGAAATAGATAAGCCAATACATAATAAAGCTTTTAGGTGTCAAACTGACCACGTTAAGGAATACCTCGAGAACTGGTGAAGCATTATTTCTGGGGGTGTCTGTGAGAGTGTTTCCAGAGAAAACTGCTGTGAGTTGGTGAACTGAGTGGGGAAAATCCAATGGTGATGTTGGTAGACCCTTTCCATTTGGCCAGGGGTCCTGATAGAACAGAGGCAGTGGAAAGGCAATTTCCTTTCTATATTAGTCCAATTTCATGCTGCTGAAAAATACACACCCTAGACAGGGCAATTTACAAAAGAAAAAGCTTTCATAGCTCCATGTGGCTTGTGAAGCCTCACAATCATGGCGGAAGGCAAAGAGGAGCAAGTCATATCTTACATGGATGGCTGCAGGCAAAAAGAGAGAGAGCTTGTGCAAGGGAACTCCTCTTGTTTAAACCATTGGATCTCATGAGACTTATTTACTATCACAAAAGTAGCATGGGAAGGACTTCCCCCCATGACTCAATTAACACCCACCGGGTCCCTCCCACAAACACACGGGAATTCAAGACGAGGTTTGGGTGGGGACACAGGCAAACCATATCAGCCCTAGGCTGGAGGTTGATAAAATCCTACAAAACAAAGCTTAAAAGCAAGGCCCCCCAAAATGAAACTGTTTTAAGTAAGTAAAATTCCAGAACAAAGTTCAAGATTATTTATTTAACTGTACCCAACACCCAAGCAAGGAAAAAATTCACAATAGTTGTAATCTAATGAAAATTACTAGGCATGCAAAGAAACAAAGAAACAAACAAAAACATGATTTATACATGGAGGGAAAATCAATCACTGAACTATGATATCAATGGTAGAATAATAAAGGGCATTATAATAGTGTTCATACCCTATTCCTTAGGCTAAGACGTGAAAAGAAAAGTTGAGCATGTAGAGACATGAAAGACAAAAAAAAAAAAAAAAAAAAAAAAAAAAAAAAAAAAAAAAAAAAAAAAAAAAAAAAAAAAAAAGGCCCAATCAAAATACTAGAGATAAAAAGATAAAACACAGGACATAAATGAAAAGTGCACTGGGCAGAATTAACAGCTGATTAGATGTTATAACAGAAAACATTTGTGAACTCAAAACAAGAAAAAAATTGTGAACAAAACAAAACAAAACAAACCTCAGAAAAAGATTTAAACATTCTACCATGAAAAGAGATAATAAAATCCTCAAAAGGTGCTAACGAACATAGCGTCAGGCTTGAATATCCCAATATGCATGCAACTGGAATCCCTAAAAGAGAAACAAAATGGGAGGGAAAGCCAGAAAAAATCCTAAAGGTTTATGCACCCCTAAAAAAGAGGTTTAATATACAGGAAGCAAACACTTGCAGAAGTGTGAAGAGTAATAGACACATCCTCAGTTATTATTGATGATTTCAACACCCTTCCCTCCATGTTTTATAGAAATAGTAGGCAGTAAATCAGTTAAGGAAATGCAAGGCTTATACAAAAATACCAACCAACCAACAGGGCTTAATTGGTATGATGAAACATTCAGTTCAACAACAGCGGAATATAATTTCTGCCTCACTCTGCCCCCCCAAATGCCTTTATGACTGCATTGTTCAGAAGAGAGGAAAAGTAGTGAAGAGAAGGGAAAAGAGAGGTCCCCGTGGATATTTAGCTGATAGAAGAGCCATGGATTCGAGAAATTGTAGTCACCCTTGGCAGTCTGAATTTTAAGCACTTGATGACTGTTAATTGACCAGAAACCCAAAATTTGCATAACAAATTACCTTTTACCTCTTGCCTGATTTACTGCAAAAGTCATTAAATGGTTATCCACGTCTCTAGAATTGGCCCCCTCAGATTTCTTTTCCCTTTATACTGCCAGAGTGATAATTCTACAGTGTAAGTCAGATCATTTGTATCATTTCTTTTCTTAAAACTCATCAATGGATCACTGTTGCATTTAATACAAATGTCTTAGCAGGATTTTAAAGGTCTTCTACTGTTTGCATTTCGTATTTGAGTTTCACTATTTAATCATAATTATTTTATGTAGTGGGACATGCTGTTCCTTTTTCCTGGCATATTTTCCCTTGTTCTTGCTATCAATCATATCAACTTACCTCTCAAATATTAATACCTCTAGTAAATTGTTCTTGATACCAAATTTGGTTTACGTGGCCCTCCTATGTTCTTCCATAGCACCTGCTAAAAATAAACTATTAATTTACCACATTACAGAGTAATTAATCTGTATATGGTAATTATCTGTTTCCTCATGTGTCTTCCCCAGTAAAGTGTAAGTGCCTAGAAGTTAAAGATTTCACCTTCTTGATCACGGCACACCAAGATTCAGTCCAGGTGGTAGGCACAAAGTTGATGGTGAACAAGCATTTGGGGGTGTATTTTAGCTATGACCATAGAAGCTCCAAGATCCTGTTTCTGATCGAAGCAAAAAAGCAGTTCATCTGGACAAACAGGTGTGTCTTTAATATACAAAGCACACCTCCAAGATTATCAGGAACTGCTCATATATTTCTAGAGATTGTCGACTGCAAAAAAATCTCTCTGGGGTCTGGGAAGGTTGACGGAAGCAGGATTTTCACAATGACTTTTAAAGAAAGACTATCCACATTTTTCTCTTGTCCAACAAGGCCCTAAATTTTCCCTCCGCTTCACTAAACATAGACGCATTTTCCTGCCTCTGTGCCTCTGATCTCCCGCTTACCAGCCCTTACAGAATCCAGGTGAACCCCCACGGGCCTTTTCTTCCTGTATTCTTTTCTTAGAGCATTTATTTCCAAAAACTCGTAATTATAATTTTTTTATCTGCCCCTCTGAGATGCAAATACCTTTAAAAGCTTCTTGACTGTTTCACAAACCAGGAATATTTTTCTCAAGGACCCGGGAACGATCCCTTTGGAATGTAATCAAGGAATAAAGGAAAGGATTGCCTTACCTCCCAATCCCTTTGGGAGAGTAGGAACCTAACTTCAGAGGGGGTACCTTGCTTCATGCAGATATGAGAAAGATTACTTCCTAAAAATCACATAAAACAATGCAATGATTCCCCCTTATATATATGTGTGTGTGTGTGAATATACATATACATACATATATATACACATATATTCATATACACACATATGTGTATATGTTGTGTGTGTGTGTATATATAGATATAGATACAGATATATCACTTACCATATGAAGATAAAACTAAGGAGTGTCCCATATATCATTTGTAGCTAATCCCAGTAGAAATTCTATTAACTACAGGGGAGAGAAGTTATCTCCTGAGGGAGGGTCTGTTTTCTATCTGCCTAGGTAATGTTAGGCCAGGAATCTAGACCGAACATGGCGGCGTTACCTGGCGTAGCAGGCCTTTTGTTAAAGACTCCCTTCACCCTTGTACACACCCGCAGACTTACATGCGTCAGAGTTCTGGTTCGGCAACCCCGCGCCCCCCCCCTCCCCACCCCGCCCCATGACCGGCAGCTCACCTGCATTCCACAAGTTCGTAAACAGCAGTTTCGGTTAACAGCTTCCAAAGACCCCTTCCTCATGACCCTTACTCGACTCCTGCCCTAGTAGTTTCAAGACNGGCCAGGAATCTAGACCGAACATGGCGGCGTTACCTGGCGTAGCAGGCCTTTTGTTAAAGACTCCCTTCACCCTTGTACACACCCGCAGACTTACATGCGTCAGAGTTCCGGTTCGGCAACCCCGCGCCCCGCCCCTCCCCCACCCCGCCCCATGACCGGCAGCTCACCTGCATTCCACAAGTTCGTAAACAGCAGTTTCGGTTAACAGCTTCCAAAGACCCCTTCCTCATGACCCTTACTCGACTCCTGCCCTAGTAGTTTCAAGACCCCCCAGGCCCTGTTTGCACAACCAGCTTTCTTACCTCTGGGGCTATAAAAAGCCCCTCCCCTCCTCCCTCAGCGCAACTTCCTCGGCCCATGCCTTTGGACCAAAGAACCTCGCCCGTGAGTCCTAATAAAGGCTATTCTCACTGCCATTTGCCTTGTGTCTTTGTTCCCGGTTCGGCTCACACCTCAGTTTACCTTTACAGGTAATTCTCACATAAACACAGAGTCGAAGGCAGAAAGGGAACACAATACTAATAATAAACAAATACATATGTCACTGGGTTGCTCTGAATAAGAAATAAGAAACAGGTGATCCTGCCAGGGTGGAAGTGAGGGAACCAAGTCACATCTGTGCATGGGGGAGCTATTCACCCACCTGAGCTCAAAGACTTTGAGCAAATTCATTCCACTTTTAAATCAAATCAATATAAATGTTTTAGTCCCTTTCTTTAGCTTTACATTTGTATAAGTCCGCAGAACTTTACAAATAATCATTTAAAAATCAGAAGGGAAATCTTAGGAAAGCCATTTGGTCCCCTCAGCCTTTAACTTTCTTGCCAAATTGGCCTGTATTCAGGATTAACATTATTCAGTTAAAACTTCTTTGCCCAGGAGTGATCCTTATCCATGACGCAGGTTTAACTAAAACTTCTCAGGGAAATGCTTCATAAAACCAGACAATCACTATATGAATTTGCAGTGAGAAGTGAACTGGTTGTGCTGTTGAATTGATTCCTCATCTACAAACTAGAAAAATCACATATGGAAATCATATGGCCTCATTTCAGGGAGGAAAGATTAAGAACAATAAAAATTAGTTGTGAAAAATGGATGTTTAATGTCATTAAGATTAAAAGAGATAATGTGTTTCTTCATTCTTCTTACATAAAAGATTAAAACTCACAAACACAGGACAGATAATTTATCCTGAACCTCTGTGGATGGGCAATGTCAGTATTTTGCTTCTCTGACTCAACTTTTTAGATATTTTCATAGATTGCAAGCACCATCAGTGACTGATATATTCGTATTTAGATATTGATTATAGTCTATGAGGTAACTGTCACACCTTCCTGGCAAACTCACGCAGATTTATTTGCTTCTGTTGTTGTTGTTGTTGCTTTTTCCATTAAAGTGATGTTGTATATTACTTTGCAATTACATTTTTCTAAACTTATTCTTTCGATCTCAAACTACAATCCCATCACCCTCTTTTCTAAGACCATAGAGGATACCTCTTCACATCTGTAAGTGCTGATATGAAATTCCTCTATAACAGGAGCCTTGATTTTAAAAGAAAACTATTGATTCACTTTCTGAGAAATAAAACAAGTTTTCTGTCTATCCTTTAAGAAGACTTTGGACAAAACGTCAAATGCCCTTTCATTTTAAGAAACAGTGAGTGTTTAGGAAATGACAAGTTCCTAAACATTTGATTTTCAAGCTCTGGAACCATTTAAAAAGTAAATCAATATCTTGCTCACGCAAACTTATGTTTGTCTAGCTTTATTAACCTCTAAGTTTATATTCACATTGCAGCTTAGATTTTTTATTAGCATCACGCTCTAACACTGAGTTAGAGCTGCCTCGGTGCAGTTTAGAGTTTTTAAACTCACCTTCTGTGGATCCAGCCAGGAGATGTAAGAAGTATACATTGAAAATACCCAACTCTATGGAAATCAGCAGAAGTAAAGCAATGAGGAAGAGGCTTGAATGGAAGCTTTAGATTGGATATGCACCCCAGAGATGCACAGTTACCATGGTGATAAGAGCTAGATAAATACATAGAAAAACTGACAAATGGACAAACTAAGATCTTATTTCTAAACTCACACCTTATATGATTGACTATTTTTTGATGAGCAATGTTTATCTGTGCCAAGGGAAATACAACATTAAAGAAGATGTTTAAAATTCATTAGCATTTCAAAATAATCACAATGTATTTTAAGTGAAAAAGTACATCCTTTGGCCCATTGCTTCATTTTTCTGATTGTGACATAATCTCAGACACATACAGAAAGAAGCCATGTTAATAACCATGTGTGCAGAGGAGAGATTTCTACCAGCCATGTTGAGGAGGCGTGGAGTGGCCTGGGCCTTTCTGCCACTGTTGGGAGCTGGGATCCTGCTTAGGAAATGCTCTCCACTTGCAAAGACCTCTCAGCTCATCACCTCTGCTTAAGAATTTCATTCTGCATGTTTGACATCCTCTAAGCAAAACTGAAATTTCAAAGGTTTCTCTAAGTTTTTTTGTTGCTAAAAGTGCATACCAAAATTCAATTTTAGATGATGATATTTTCTTGTTTGGAGAAACAGATGCCCCCAAACAATTCTGTATGCTCTATTTGGTTATCAAAAAACAGACATGGATTTCAGCGTGGGGGAGCAGAGGTCCTCAGCAACATGGTGGGCGGAGTTACTGAGCGGGGGCTCATCCCTAAGAAGCTTTCAGGAAGTGCATAGCTACTGTCTCTGGTACTTATGTTTGCTACCCTTTCGCTTGATAAAATTATCTTATATCACCCTCAAGCTACAGCAAAGCCTGTTAAATCAACACACGCTTTTGTAAAGTATTTTGAGGGTTCAGAAACGAATCTTGGTTTCTTTAAATTAGAAAAGAAGCAGTGAGAATAGCATAAAGAATTGAGGACAAAAGAACCACAAGAATGACAGAGGAGTTGAGACCTTCAGCCAAATGGAGAAGTCAGTAGGATGCTCACATAGATGTGGGAGAGGATGGAACTCCTCTCAGTTATATAGACTATGAGCTGGCATTATTGTTTCTGGAATATAAAAGGAAATAATGGTCCTTCCTAAGACAGATTACTGATGGTTATATAGTTACCTTACATGTGAAGGGCAGCTCTGGTACACATGTGAAAAACATACAGCTTTGCTTAATTTCTCTTAAAAAGATGGAAACATGTCTCAGTGACAGATTTAGATTTTAAAGACATGGATGTTTGAATGCATAATAAACGCACAGTTAATATTTATCATTTTAGATAGTACTCTAGGAGCTAGCCAGCATGGTTTGATACAGATACCTCAATAGGAAGTTTGTAATAGCAGGTGACAATTTGTGAAGAAGATAGCTTTAAGATATTTCTGTTAAATAGTCTTCCAAAAACTCTACTGGCATCTGATTTTCTAAAGGAATTACTCTGGTCACCTGTTATCAAATCAAGAGTTTAATGAAATTATTAAATAGTATACCAGTATACCACTTAAATTTAAGAATGATTGGAGAAAACATGTACAATATTGTCAAAATATGTTGCTTTTATTTTTCTTTCTTTTCAAAAAATTTAACATAAAGATCTATATAATAGATGTTTATTTGAGTTACTGTAGGCAGAGACTCAAAGATCTCAGACTTGTCATCAAGGCAAATACAGTCCTTGCCATCAAGAAGTTTAGAGTTATCCTATGTGATGAGTGAGCTGGAAGGGTGATCATGGAGAAAAGGGAAACAGAAATTACTCGATTAAAAGCAGAGTATTCTAAATGCAGAGTATCTTAAGACTCAAAAGTGCTGATATCTTATTAGAAACCCAAGAAAGAAGATATTAAATCTGTTTGTGGCATAGAAGAGGCTGTCAGGATAGAGTTTCAGCTATTATGCTACAGCATTGCTACAATCAATTTCAAATCACAAATAATTAAAAACAAAGGTCAGAGCGTCATGTATGGGGACATTTTTTAATAGTCAAAAGTATTTTGAGTTTTCCTCATTAAAAAAAAATTTGGAAAATCCACCAAAAATTAAAATGTTTAGGAATCCTTTAATGAATTCCAAATCTTTCCAGTACACAGAATTTAAAATAATCTGTAATTGAATATATGAGTGACTAGATGCATAGCAGACACATAGCAGTCATAGTCTCTGGAGGAGGGAGGAGACACCCCATTGACTCCATAGCCTACTTCCACCCAAGACAATTCAGGGCTAGGATGGCAAACCGGCTGAAACTACACCAAATCAATACACATCTAGTAACTTTGAAAACTTGTATTCCTTTGAGTCTCATGCAGTCTATGTATACTATCATTCTTTCTCATTTCTCTATTATATTCACCTCAATTATCATATCACTCAAACCTATGGATTGAAGACCTTTGAAAACTACTTGTCATCATCTTGAAAGATTTCATCACTGATGTGGCACACACACTTAAAATACTAAACCTAACAACATTTAGTCTTTGCTCACCGAGGACTTTCTGGTTCTGAACACATTCCCTGCCAAACAGTGGTTGTACTGTAAGCGCACAGTAAATGCTGTCAATCAATTAATCAATGCAATCAATCAATCAATTAATATGTGATCAAGACTTCTGCTTCTCTTTTAGGGTCATACATAGCCTATTGTCATTTGAAACTGCTCAGCCTTATAAATCAAAAAGTTATTTCTTTGTTTCTTTCATGTAGCTTTCCAGCACCATTTCTTGCCAGGGTTATTTTCTCAAGCAATGCCTCATATACATGCCATATCTTATAACCTTCATAGACACCTTTCACTTCTGTATTTCTCTGTTTTTAAAAATTTATGTTTCTTCCTCATCTCATTTCATTCAGAATTCAGCCATCAATCTAGGAAAAAGAAAAAAAAAAAAAGCAACATATTTAAATGCTTTTCTTCTGCTGCACCCATTCAGCAAAGAGCCAGACCCAGTTGCAATCTTTAAATCTATAATCTAAGTAGATTGAACCATAAGCTGGTTCAATACATGACGATGAACCATCATATGTTGTCTCTCTCACTTAATGGCACTGCCCTGTCAGTCAAACCTCCAAGGAAACAGGAATCTTGTTTCATGGCCTGCTATATAACACTTCCGAAAATCTTTTCTCTTGAAGTGCATGTTTTCATTCTTGTAGTTCTGAAATCAGTTCTTAATAGAATCAGTCAGGTAATCTAAAACATGAAACTAACCATGCCATTTTCCTTAAACACACACACACACACAAACACACACAGACCTCTCACTTGTCACCGTCTTGTAGAAGATGAATGGCAAACTACTCAACACGTTATATGAATGCCTTTGGACCGCTACCTACTTCCCTGGAATCAACTCTAGCCATTTTCTGCCTGCAGTTTGCACATCTTCTAGTTGTAGTCCAGACACCTCATAACATTTGGTGTGTTTGTTGCTAAGATGACCATCCTATCCACTCTTCTCTTATGTTCACCTTGAGGTTTCCTATTACTCTATAAAATTAATGTGAGTGTTCTCTGGGAAGTCTTCCAGTCTTCCAGGTTTCTCTCCTTCTCCAGGCTCCTTCTGCATTTCAAAGGTTCTATGCTCTTTTTTTTTTTTTTTTTTTTTTTTTTTTTTCTTCCAGTAGTGATGATGGGATTAGAACGGTGTGAAGATTTTTTTTTATTTTTTTTTTTTTTTTTTTTTTTTTTTGTTTTTTTTTTTTTTTTTTTTTTTTTTTTTTTTTTTTTTTTTTTTTTTTTTTTTCTTTTTTTTTTTTTTTTTTTTTTTTGTTCTTTTTTTTTTTTTTTTTTTTTTTTTTTTTTTTTATTTTTTTTTTTTTGAGATGCACTCTGCCCACCCAGCTGGGAGTGGCAGTGGTTCGATCTCAGCTCGACTGCCAAGTCCGCTCCTGGGTTCCACGCATTTTCTTAGCCTCAGCCCTTCCCCGAGTAGCCTGGGACTACAGGCGCCGCCACCGCCCCGGCTACTTTTTTGTATTTTTTTAGTAGAGGGACCGGGGTTTCACGTGTTAGCCAGATTTGGGTCTCGATCTCCTGACCTTCGTGATCCGCCCGTCTCGGCTCCAAAGTGGCTGGGATTACAGGCTTGGGGCCCCCACCGCACCCCAGGCTCTATGCTTTTACATAGTTTTAGAGTTTTTTCAGAAAGTTAGTTCATGTTTCTTTTTCTATTAGAATTGAACGAGAATCTATTTTATACAGTCCTGTAACTGCAGAATTTCACACACTGCTCACCATTTAGTACAGACAGGTCTGATAAAATTAATCACTAACTCAATTTACCAAGGTAAATAAGTAACATAAATACCTCATTCCCAAAGTTCAATTAGTCATCACATCGCATCCATTCTATTTTTTAAAAACAATTTTTCAAACTCTGCATTTTCTTCTCCATGCCCTCGTGTAACTATACTAATACATAATCTCAAAATATTTTATCTGGAAAACTACAAATTCAATTCATTCTCTCATTTTTATAATATTAGCAATTAACCCCAATCAAATTACATGGTATACATTTTCTAAAACATATTAATGATTCTGAAGACTTTCCTAGATTTGGTAAAATACTCTAATTATATTTTAAATATCTATTTTTTTCTATCCTGATATGGTTTGGCTGTGTCCCCGCCCTAGTCACATCTTGCTGTAGCAGGGACCTGGTGGGAGGTAACTGAATCATGGAGATGCGTCTTTTATGTGCTGTTCTTATGATAGTGAATAAGTCTCATGAGATCTGATGTTCTTATAAAGGGGAGTTCCCCTACAAAAGCTCTCTTGCCTGCCACCATATAAGACGTGACTTTGCTCCTCGTTCACCTTCCAACATGACTGTGAGGCCTCCCCAGCCATGTGGAACGGTGAGTCCATTAAATCTATGTCCTTTTAAATTGCACAGTCTCGGGTACGTCTTTATGAGCCACATGAGAAAGGATTAACACATATCCCTTGTGCAATTCCCTAGTCCTCTCCTTGGTGAATCTTCTTGTTCACCTTCTATGGCTATCATGTTAAACAGAAGGTTTGTCAATTCTTCTTTGCAGATATGTCTTCATGCATGTTATTTCCTTTGACTGGATTATGCTACAAAGGTGCCATGACACTTTAGAAAACCACTCAATCCTCAAAGTCCAATACAACATTTCTGTCATCAAGAAAACAGCTGTCAATTTATTTATTTCTTCTTCATATTCCGCTTCGGCCTTGTTAACATTCCCACAGTTATGGTACCACAGGGAAGGCCAAAGATTTGTTTCCCTATTAATCTGTGAGTTCCCAGAAGGCAATGAGCATGTGTTGTCTTTAAGACCTATCACAGTCTGACAGAAATGGTATTCACTCAATATAGGTGGGATTATACTCAATGGTGTAATCAGGACTTTCCAGAGAAACAGAGCTGACAGAATATATACATAGAGACATATATAGGAGGGGATTTATTAGGGGCACTGCCCCATAGCATTGTGGAAGCTGAGAAGTCCCACATTAGGCCATCTACAAACTGGAGACAAAGAAGCCAGGAGTGCGGCTGAGTCCAAGTCCAAAGGCTTCAGAACCCAGGGAACAGATAGAATTAAAGGCTGAAGGCTTGAGAGGGTGGAGTTGGATTGGGAGCAGTTGGTCCCTGGAGAGAGCCCTGGATTCCAAAATCTGGAGGAACCTGGTGTTCTGATAGCCAAGGGCTAGGAGAAGAAGGGTATTCTGGCTCTAGAAGATGGAGGACAATAGCTCACTTTCCTGGAGTGAGGTGATATCTTACTGTGGTTTTGATTGGTATTTCTCCAATGACTAGAGATGTTTAGCACTTTTTATATACCTGTTGGCCATTTGTGTGTCTTCTTTTTATAAAAGTCTATTCATATACTTTGCCATTTTTAATTAAATTATTATTATTATTTCTTTGCTATTCAGGTGATTATGTTCTTTATATATTCTGGCTATTATTCTCTTGTGAGATGGGTAGTTTTCAAATATCTTCTCCCATGCTGTGGGTTGTTTCTTCACTTTGTTGATTGTTTGCTGTACAGAAGCTTTTCAGCTTGATGTGATCTCATTTGTCCATTTTTGCTCTGGATGCCTGCTGCTTCTGAGGTTTTACTCAAGAAACTTTTGTCATCTCGCCCCAGTTTAAAATGTCTTTTATCAAAAAGACAGGCAATAATGGATGCTGGTGAGAATGTGGAGGAAGAGGAGCCTTCAGATGCTGTTGGTGGGAACTTCAACACAAAATAGTTGGTGTACCACCACAGTAGTAGAGCCACTATGAAGGACAGGGTGGATGTTCCTCAAAAAATAAAAATAGAACTAGTATAGAATCTAGTAATCCCACTGCTGGGCATATACCCAAAACAAAGAAAATTGGTTTATCAAAAAAAATCTGCCCTATTATGTTTATTTCAGCACTATTCACAATAGCCAAGTTATGTGATCAACTTAAGTGTCCACCAACAGATGAATGGATAAAGAGAATGTGGTATATATACACAAAGGAATAATATTTAGCTATAAAAATTAAGAAAATCTGTCATTTGCAACAACATTGAGGAACTGGATGGACATTATGTTAAGTGAAATAAGCCTGGCACAGAAAGACAAATATCACATGTTTTCGCTCACTTGTAGGCGCTAAATAACTTTATCTCATAGAGACAGAGCTTAGAGTGATGGTCATGAGAGCCTGGGAAGGGTAGTGAGGAAGTGGAGACAATATAGAGAGATTGTTAACAGGCATGAAAATACAGTTGGTAGCACAATAGAGTGACTATAGTCAGCAATGATTCAAATAAGTAGGGGAATGGAATTAGAATGTTCCAAATTCAAAGGAATGATAAATGCTTGAGATGATGGATATCCCAATTACCCTGATTTGATCATTACACATTGTATGCTTGTATTAAAATATTACATGTACTCCATAAATACATACAACTGTTATTTATCAGTGTATCAGTAAAAAAGAATTCAGTCTTCCTTCCCTTATGATTATTGTTTTGTTGTTGTTCCATCCAGGTTCCCATCCAATTGCATGGCACCAGCCCACATTGAGAGCAGTTCTTCTCCACTCAGACCACCACCTTCCCCATTCAGATCACCTCCAGAAATACCTTCACAGACATGCCCAGGTCAGTTTAATCATTCTAATCAAACGCCAAACCACCAAAGTTTCCCTTCAGCGAATCAACAGACAGACTCACTGCCTGCTGAAACATTGAGAATAACTAATGCAATAATTGAGAATAAATGATACTTTACCAGTTATCTGTGTATCCCTTAAACCAGTTGAGTTGACATCAGAATCAACCACCACATTGAACTAACTTGCATTTTTGGAAATTGCATTGTGGAATCTTACTGGATGCCTGAGAAAATGACAGGTCTTTCTTTCTTTTACTTAATACAAAATTCTGTTTTAGAATTTACCACATTGCTTTCACTAATTATTCATCCCCCAAGCTCAAGCATAGTGGCCGTGATCTATTCACATGTATCAGAGTGCTTTGCACATATTCAAAGCTTAATAGTCATTATGAACCGACTGATTGAATAAATGAATAACTAAATGAATGAATAAAAGAAGGGTAAATTTAGCTAGAGAGAAAATAACTATGCAATGATATGTATGGGTTCAACCAATTAAAGTATTATACATTTCATTATCATTTCCCGAACTACCAAGAAAATCTTATTTTATGCAACCAGGTAGGGAAGTATTTAATAATTTTTAGTAACTTTCCAATGTTGGAACAACCAAATTATAATTTTTTTTCTCCTAACCAATTTTATAATTTATTTTTAGCTTAAAGCCTAAAGTTGAAGATTTGGAAAATAACAAATGTGATTTGGTGATATATTCTTGATACTTTACAATACCTGCAAAACATTAATATAAACTCTTTAAATAGTACCTAAGAATATCAATAAAAGTAAATGAGCATGAAATTCCTCGTTCAATGTGTAGAGATAACACTTGATATCATATGTATTAGAGTCTATGGACCTCCAATCCCCCAACCACCCTCATGTTACAAGAGAACTCCAATTCTGTCCTTCACACTCTTCAGTAAGCTGTACATGAGGACTGAGATATTGAACCAATTGGTCAGGTACCTTAATCAAGTAATCATATGATTGGCACGTTACCAAGAAATGAAAATACAGTTGAATTGGGACAAAACAGAACAGAAATAGCACCTTAGAAACTGGATGCAAAGATTTACAAATTGAGTATCTGCAATTAACGTAAGACAGAAAGCACCAGTGAGGACAGCTGTGGGAGTCAACAGGTCACGTCCAGGAGGAGCAGTAAGGCTGTTCATCAAGAATAAAGGCTGCTCCTGCAATGAAACTGATATAAGAGGCACAATAAGATGAGAAGCAAACAAATTTGATTTTTAACAGCTATATATTGAGAAATAGTACACATACCATACAATTCAACCTTTTGAAGTGTTCAATGCAATGTTTTTAGTAAATTCACAGTTAGGTGTATTATTATCATAATTAATTCTAGAATAGGGCTTCCACCTGCAAAAAAAAAAAAAAAAAAAAAAATACAGAAAAAGAAAGAAAGAGAGAGAAAAAAAGAAAAAACTATGTAACTTATATGTATCAACCCCTCCTCCCACCCCTAACTCCAGCTCCCCACGGCACCCATTCCTAAGCAACCGCAAATCTACTTGCTTCCTTTACAGATTTGCCCATGCTGGACATTTCCTATGAAAGGGACCATAGAATTATTGGTTTTAGTTCCATTTGACAGATCAGAACATCCACATACACACACATAAACATGAGAAAGAAGCTGAGTAAGTTTCTGAATTTCACAAAGCTTCTAACAGTGTCAAGATTTGAATGTAGGCAACTTGACTCCAGATTCATGGCATCATTTGTTATAGCAGATGCTGAAATATCATCGCTGTAACTATATGTCAAGAAGAGATGAGCAGGAAATTAGACCAACTAAGTATATCTAACAACGGTAAATTGGAGGACACGTTATTTGTATATTTAATTAGCTTTTTTTCCTCAAACTTTTGACCCATCCTATAAGATTGGATTTTATTATACAACTAATGTCAATAATGCACAACTAGTCTCTTTTCCTTCAGGAGTTGCAGCCTTCTACACAACCCACTATACAAGAAAGTGAGTAAAATCAAAGAATTGGCTAGGAGTATAGAGATTTCCAAAGAAAGGAAAAAAAATCAAAGAAATTAAGTTGGAATTAAATATCAATGTTAAAATTAACATAATAATTTAAAGCATTTTAGAATTATATTAGGCAAGTGTTTGGAATGTTAGAATATTTTAATCTTACCAATAATGAATTGATGAAATATAAACCAAATTTAAGCTGATCCTTTTTCAGAATTAGAATTACAGAGATTAAGTACGCAACCACTCTAAAAACAAAATGCTAAAATGCTAATATTTACTCCCTGTGGCAGTTATTGCTAATTTTCTCCAATGTTCATTTTTCCTTTCCGTAATATCTGTAATAAAATCTCACTAAAGTTAGAGACTACATTTTGTAGCCTTCTTTGCAGCTAGATGTACACATGGCATTAAAAACCATAATCTGTGACTTCCACAGAGCACTGCCATTTCAACAGGAGACTAGAAGCAAATTCTACTCTTTTTGATTGTGAGATTAAGTTAAAATGTTCATGAATAACTTGGGTTAGACACTATTCTGGGAGTTGAATGACTTTTGTATTTCCTCTATGATCTCAAATGAAAAGATATTTTTTAAAATATAATCAATAAATTATGAAATTTAATATAATATAAAATTTGAATTGATTTCTTCCCAGAAAGAAAAAAATATATGTAATCAGGCTTTTCTGTGTCATGGCAAAATGATCTATTTATAAACCTATTCAAATAATATTATATAATAATATATATACTATACATGTACATATGAGACATTCTCCAAAATTTGAAGATGTGATAAAAAGGGCTTATGGAAGGGCCAAAGCAATTTCCAGCAGCTGGCACCCAACAAATTGAAAAATAAAGTAACTGATATGCAATACAATGTGTAATCCAAGCAGAAAAAAACACCCTCTTGTCCAATGAGAGAGTTGAGTAATATCTTTACACCAGGGGTAACCATTTGAGATGATCAGCTAACAAAACAAACAAACAAAAATGGAAAAATTGCCCATATAATGGCTAAATGGGGGAGAGAATATCCAGAGGCAGAGAATAACGTGTTTTCTAGATGATGAAGGCTTGGAAGAGCATAGTGAGTTTGGGAAGCTACATGGTTTTTTGTTTGTTTGTGAAAGCATAACAAGCAAGATGAAAAGTACTAGGGAGATGAAGGAAATTATAGGCTGCTCTATAATTACATACGTTGTATATATTTATAACTATATACTAAGAGTGTATGTAGTAATGGTGTGTAATATATATATAGATATTGATAGTGTATAGTATCAACATACATATAATACAGAGTGATCTTTAGATTAGCCCACTGTGAGAAATTTAGAGAAATATACTTTTCAATATACATGGCATTAAAGTTATATTTCTAAAATTTTTATATTTAGTTACAGGTTTTTCTAAAATTATATTTCTAAAAATATATTTCTAAATTTTTATATATAATTATAGTAATCCTTAGATAATACATAGTGATCCTTAGTTATATAACTATATAATATAACTACAGTGATCCTCAGTTATATTTTATTTTTAGTTTATTTCTAAAATCGTATTTCTAAGTTTCTATATAATTATAATGATCCTTAGGTGACCATTGCAAGAATTTAGAAATACTAAATTGTAAGACTGATGCCTTTTAGCAAAGGAGTTTGTAAAATGTATCATGAGACCTGGTGAGATCCAAACATCTTTCAGTCAATTGAGAGAATGTGGGAAATGTAAATAAGACATTCCAGATATTCTTTGAAATTGACAGTAACATTCTCTAAGCATGACAACAAAAGGTAGGATTGCCACTGACTGTTGGGACTTTTATCATATCCATTTAACAAACAATAATTTATCTGATGCAACATATGCTTCAATCAGCAATTTAAATATCTATAAATGAAAGCTATCTGTGGAATGTATGTAGAAACTAAGGACATATTTCCAAAAAGTCAGCAAGATATATTAACCATTATAGAAAATATAAAGATGGACTAAACACATTTCTTTTGTGTGTACAAACAACTAAAACACGGTCCATTATATTATAAATATAAATCAAAATGAATCAACTGACACAGGAAGTCAATGGAGAGAGAAATCTCAACTGATTGGGAAAAGCCAATCCATTTTGTGCAAGATTCTGTGCAAGGCATAGAATACTGGATTAAATAGAACTAAATTAAAATAAATAAGAAAAGGCTTAATGGAGATAGTAGTTTTACAGTGAAGAGATGAAAACAGAAAACACACATTCCAGAAAGAGGGTTTCTTATGTGCAGAAGCTGAAGGTGCACAGAGAGGGAAGAGTGGAGGCAGTCTGACAGGTGATTGGATACACAGAGCACAGTGTGGACGATGAGGCTGGAAGAGCTCAAAGAGGAGGTACGGGGAGATTCTATTTAAAACAGTGTTGCTAATCACTTTAATTAAGGACATACAGAATCGTATGCAATCAGGAGTTTGATTCCCACTTGAGAATCTCGACTTAGTTACATTCTATAAATCTCCTCAATTTTAATTTGTTGAGGCTCATACCAGATAATCGTGAACAGAATAATTTTTGGCATAAACTACTGTCCATTTTCTAAAATTAAAGTCAAAAGAGTAGTTAACTGAGGTTCAACCGACTTGTACGACACTTATAAAATCGTCTCACTGGAAAATTATTTTTATCTAAACAAGTTTCAAAATAACTAGGATTCATCTAAGTAAGGAAATCAATCAGTCATCTTTGACTCATAGAAGTACACAATTCATGTTTTAACCATAGTCAAATATTAATAAGTATATGTAAAAAATGCTAAAACAAATTATTGTGATAGGTTCATATAATGAAACAATATTTGTGTCTTGTCTTGTTCTTCTTCATATTTTCTTAATGACCTGGTTAAGGAAAATGAACTTCTTATTTTATTTATCTTAGAAATTTTAAACTTCCTAATGGACAGGAAGAAAATGTCCTTTAAAAAATGTTTTTTTCAGTGGTAAGTGTATTTATTTTCTGTAAAATTAGATCACCAAAGGATCTATAAGGCAGATGGTAATAGGCATTACTATCATTAATTTCTGTCTAGAAAATGCAGGGGTAAATTATTTTAGATAACTTGAAATGTTTCCTTTCTGTGGAGCATGTTTGTTTATGGAAATTTCTGGATTAAGTAAAACACAGTTATGTGTTTATATATTTACATGTATATAACCATTAGACTGGTCTTGGTGTTGAAAAAGTGAAAATTTATATAGCAAAGAGATACTTTCGTAATGTGAAAGTAAGGGTGATGATTTACGTCTTCCAAACTTACCCGTGATTTTCCCTAAGGTGGCCCAGGCTCTCAGGAGGAATGTTGTTCCTTTGTTACTCATGCTAATCATCAACTTAAAACAAACTAAAATGTACTGAAGAAAAGTGGTGCCAAAGGACTAAAATAGACACATTTTTATCGGATTTCGAAAATGCACAAGGAATCATCTTGGAATATATTGAATATTAAAGTTGAAATTGACACAGAACCATCTAATTCGTTTCCATCCTAATTATTCTAGAATAGTCTTGAGATAACTGACTTCAAATAATTAAAAATGTTAAAAAAGAATCACTGAACATCAATCTTGGATAACTATAAATAAGTCATAAATTAACTATTTTGTTTAAAAAATGTTAAATTTATATATTGCAGATTAGGAAATCAGCAGTTCTGCAATATGTTCTAATATATTATTTTATCAAGATATTTGGAGGTGAAAACAGCAAGATATGTACCCATAAAGAGAAGTAAAACACTGTCTTTCCCACTGTGTGCTTCAATACGTAGAATCCATGGACTATACCTTCTGCATAGCCATGCTCCATTTGTAAGAGAACAAATGATCTGAGCCCACCAGAGCAGTAATTTTTTTCTGTGTATATTCAGAGACTAGAAATTCAAGAATTCAGCAGCACTAGAGTAAAAACAAATCAAGTGGCAGCACAACTATATCTTGAGATGAATAAAATGTCTCAGAAATGCATGGAATACAGAAGTAGACATTTCTAGCAGTTAGTATGTTCCATCTGCACTTAGAGCTGTAGATCCAATCTACTTCCTTTTCATAGTCAGGGAACCAAAAACCAAGCAAGATTTGCATTCTGGCAAGATGTGGCCCTGGTATTTACCAGAACAGTTAGGACATAGCCATCTATATCAATATACATCTATTTCTAAGAGGAAAAAAAAAAAAAACTATCAGTAACAACTGAATAGTTTCATAATAACAGTTACAATTATAATGATAAACTACTCATTGAAAACAATTAGAATTATTTCTTAAATTATGTCTCCAGATCTCATTCTCACTGAGACAATTTCATAATTGTACACATCAACAGTGATGCTAATCCATCCCCTAGTGCATTGGAACAGCCAATGCTAATGTCCTTAGATGTTCAGTGTAACTCCTTGTGCCTTGTAGCAATCTTTTGGCAGTATAATATACTTATATAACATGTATTTAGAGTCTGAGGACAGCACATTTCTATTGCCAAACTTAATCATTACTGCTGGGGCTGTTTTCCTTATTTATTTTTACTTTCTATATTTTGCTTTTCAGTTTGAACTATGGAATTCTACTTCCTATGGTGATTTTATCAATCTGCAAGGGCATGAAGTGATCTAGCTAAATAATGACAGTGTCATCAGTACCTGTGATGTCATCTGGGGTTATGTTGTAAGGCAATGAGGACTTCCACATCTGTCTTCAAAGAAATATGAACTTAGAGATAATATTTTTTAAAAACAAATGAAAACACTTTTTATCTATTCAGCAGTTTAGAAGCAATCACACTCTGTGGTAAAATGCTTATCAGTTTCATTATAAAGAAACCATTACTTGAAAGTCACTTAGCCTAAAAAGTAATTTCTCCTGATAGAGATTTGTTTAGGATTTCTAAATAGCATTGATTTAGCCACCTTCTCTATAGCAATATTTGACTTTCATAGAAAGGCTTAGTTGTAGATATAGAATGTTGCTAAAATATCAAACGGTATTAGTTCATTTTCCCATTGCTGATAAAGACATACCCAAGACTGGGCAATTTACAAAACAAAGAGGTTTACTGGACTTACAGTTCCACCTGGCTGGGGAGGCCTCACAATCATGGTGGATGGTAAAAGGCACATCTCACGAGGTGGCAGCAAGAGGGAGAATGAGAGCCAAGGAAAATGGGTTTCCCCTTATCAAACCATCAGATCTCATGAAACTGACTTACTACCATGAGAACAGTGTGGGGGAAACCACCACATGATTTAATTAACTCCCACCAGGTTCCTCCCACAACATGTGAGAATTATGGGAGTACAATTTAAGATGAGATTTGGGTGGGCCACAGAGGCAAACCATATTATTCCACCCTAACCCCTCCCATATCTCATGTCCTCATATTTCAAAACACAATCATGCCTTCCCAACAGTCCTTCAAAGTCTTAACTCATTTCAGCATTAACTCAAAAGTCCATAGTCCAAAGTCTCATCTGAGACAAGGCAAGTCTCTTCCACCTATGAGCCTGTAAAACCAAAAGCACGTTAGTTACTTCCCAGATACAATGAGGGTATAGGAATTGGGTAAATACAGCCATGCCAAATGGGAGAAATTGGCTGAAACACAGGGGCTACAGGCCACATGGAAATCCAACATCCAGTGGGGCACTCAAATCTTAAAGATCCAGAATGGTCTCCTTTTACTCCATGTCTCATATCCAGATGATTCTGATGCAAGAGGTGGGCTACCATCGTCTTGGGAATCTCCGCCCCTGTGGCCTTGCAGGGTACAGCCTCCCTCCCGGCTACTTTCATGAGCTGACATTGAGTGTCGATGGTTTTCCCAGGTGCATGGTGCAAGCTGTCAGTGGATCTAGCATTCTGGAGGCTGGAGGACAGTGGCCCTCTTCTCACAGCTCCACTAGGTGATTTCCAAGTAGGGACTCTGTTTGGGCGCTCCAACTCCACATTGCCCTTCTGCACTGCCCTAGCAGAGGTTCTCCATGAGCTAGGTTCTCCAGTGCACTGCCACTGCAGCAAACTTCTGACTGGGCATCCAGGCATTTCCATACATCTTCTGAAATCTAGGCAGAAATTCTCAAATCCCAATTACTGACTTCTGTGTACCCACAGGCTGAACACCAAATAGAAGCTGCCAAGGTTTGGGGCTTGCACCCTCTGAAGCCATGGCTTTCATCCACAGCTGAAGTGGCTGGGACACAGGGCACCAAGTCCCTAGGCAGCACACAAAGGGGGACTCTGGGCCTGGCCCACGAAACATTTTTTTTTTCTAGGGCGCGGGACCTTTGATGAGAAGGACTTCCGTGAAGACTTCTGACATGCCATGGAGACATTTTCCCCATTGTCTTGGAGATTAACATTTGGCTCCCTGTTACTTATGCAAAGGTCTGCAGAGGGCTTGAACTTCTCCCTAGAAAATGGGTTTTTCTTCTCTATCACATTGCCAGGCTGCAAATTTTCTGAACTTGTATGCTCTGCTTCTCTTATAAAACTGAATGCCCTTAACAGCACCCAAGTATCATCTTTAATGCTTTGTTGCTTAGAAATTTCTTCTGCCAGATACCCTAAATCAACTCTCTCAAGTTCAGAGTTCCACAAATCTCTAGGACAGGGGAAAAAATGCTGCCAGTCTCTGCTAAAACATAACAAAAGTCACCTTTGCTTCAATTCCCAACAAGTTCCTCGTCTCCATATGAGACCACCTCAGCCTGGACCTCGTTCTTCATATTTCTATCAGGCCATTGGTCAAATCACTCGACAAGTCTCTAGGAAGTTTCAAAGTTTCCCACATTTTCCTGTCTTCTTCTGAGCCCTCCAAACGGTTGCAACCTCTGCCTGTTACCCAGTACCAAAGGCGCTTCCACATTTTCTGGTATCTTTTCAGCAATGCCCCACTCTACTAGTACCAACTTACTGTATTAGTCCCTTTTCATACTGCTCCTAAAGACATACCTGAGACTGGGTAACTTACAAAAGAAAGACCTTTAATTGATGTATTGGTTCATCTTCACTCGGGCTGCTGATAAAGATGTACTTGAGACTGGGCAATTTACGAAAGAAAGAGGTTTAATTTGACTTACAGTTCCACGTGGCTGGGGAAGCCTCACTATCATGGTCAAAGCCAAGGAGAAGCAAGTCCCATCTTACATGGATGGCAACAGACCAAGAGGGAATGAGGAAGATACAAAAGCAGAAATCCCTGATAAAACCATCAGATCTCATGAGACTTATTCACTACCATGAAAATAATATGAGGGAAACTGCCTCCTCAATTATCTCCCACTGGGTTTCTCCCACAACACGTGGGGATTAGGAGAGTACAATTCAAGGTGAGATTTGGGTGGGGACAGAGAGCCAAACCATATCAATGGGACTCACAGTTCCAAGTGTCTGTGGAGGCATCAGAATCACGGCAGAAGGCAAAGCGGAGCAAGTCACATCTTACGTGGATGGCTGGAAAAAAAAAAAAAAGAGAGCTTATGCAGAGAAATTTCGATTTTTAAAACCGTCAGATTTCATGAGACATATTCACTATCATGAGAACAGTATGGGGGAAACTGCCACCATGATTTAATTATCTCCCACCAGGTCCCTCCCACACACGTAGGAATTATGGGAGTACAATTCAAAATGGGAATTGGGTGGGAACACAGATCCAAACAATATCAGAAACTAACAATATTTTTTTCATTTTTCCCTGAAAGAATGTGACATCTTGATATACTTAACCTATTTAGAATGTAACTGCAAATATTATAATAAAATATTTTTATTTATTTATTTTATTTTATTTTTTATGAGACAGTCTTGCTCTGTTGCCCAGGCTGGCGTGCAGTCACACAACCTTGGCTCACTGAAACCTTCATTTCCCAGGTTCAAGTGATTCTCCTGCCTTAGCTGCCCAAGTAGCTGGGATTACAGGCATCCACCAACACACCCAGCTTTTTTGTATTTTTAGTAGAGATGGGGTTTCACCATGTTGGGCCAGACTGGTTTTCGACTCCTGACCTCAAGTGATCCACCTGCCATTGGCCTCCCAAAGTGCTGCCGGAGTTTAACAAGGGTGTGAGACCACCACGTCTGGCCAGTAAAGTATTTTTAAACGAAAAAAAAAAAAAAAGTTACAAATTACAAGCATTCTTTTTTCTTTTTTTTTTTTTTTTTTTTTTTTTTTTTTTTTTTTTTTGATAAAATGGAGCAGACTTCTGACCCTCAACGGAGAGCCATATTATTAATTAATTTGTATTTGCTTCTATAAAGAATAAGAACTAAAATATTTGTGAATGTTTAGAATTTTTTCATGTTTAAAAGTGAATTACTGGGGATGTCAATAATGTCCAATAAAATAAAGAATATGAACAATACATAAGTAGGTAACAGTGCGTGAAAAGTTCTTGGCCTTTTGACCTAAACTGATTGGTCTTGAGAGCCAAATTTCTGGCAAAGCCTATACTTATATGTCTTCATTAATACAAATGCAAATATTTAGTGTTAGGTAGTTAAAGCCAAAGTCCACCAGAAGGCAAAGTAATTATTATGGTAAATAACATTTAGTAAGACAGAAAGGCAAGGAGGCTTACTGGCATTTACCTAATTGATATAAATCTTCTCCAGTTGCATGCCTGTTCAGTCTTTCTCAATAGCGTGCCTCTTCAAACTCCAGAAGTATCCAACACTGTATCAGGGAGTGCTGCATTTTCTTTGGGTAATTCGTTAGGAGACAGAAGAGTGGCCACTCCTGTCTTCACCATTTACAAATCATGTGAACTGGTACAAATCATTTAATAGCTCTAATGCATTTCACATTGTCAGTACGAATAGCCTCACAGCACTGTCATGGATGTACAATGACATTGTATAATATCTCTGAAAATGTTGCAATGTATAAATCCCTGTATAAATGAAATATAGAATTTTTATATATATATAAACTATTTCCATAGATACATGATCTTGATAACATTAAGACTGAAAGGGAATCCAGTTTTTTGAAAAACTAAATTTTGGAGTAAATCATACAGAATGAATAACCTGTAGAATCATAACGTCAGTTCTTATAAAACTTTATGCAACGATAATAGCTGTCAAGTTTGTTCCATAGTTGACTTCCATCCCAGAATTCCATTTCATTCTATTTGGTCTTATTACCTGCATCTAGAAGGCAAAACTCTCTTCTATTTCCTCCCAAGTGATATGACACTTGGGAAAGGTAGATCATGACAACCTCTATTCTAGGGTCACATTGATTTTTCAGACATGCAAAACACATCCCACTACATCAGAAATCAGCACCATTATTAATCCTAGCTACTTTCCAATGGACACATTTGAAACTGACAGTTACAGTAGTAAAAAGCAATGAGGGGAACTAAACTCAGGGAAACAATCTTATTACATGTAACAGGTCACTAAATGTACTTATGATTTTGAAAGCTAGTTTTTTACCCAATAAACTTCTAATTAATTAAATGTGCTAAAATTATATTATTGATCTGTATTGCAAATGTATATATATATATTGAAAAATATAATTGCTGTATATTTTCAGTAAATATCATACTTTCTTTTATAAAATAAAAAGGAATTACTATTTCTCTCCAGAAACGTTCTGAAATTGTTCATTTTACAACATGGATATACAACTGATACACCATTTTACACCACTGATACTTGGTCATGTCTGGCTATGGTAGGGGATGGCAATCTCTGAATAGACATATGTATATATACATGTATTTCAAAACTTTGTTATTTATCAGGGTAGAATCTTAGGCCTGAGCAACTTTATTGCAGTTCAGGTGGCTTAGGAAGTGTTTGTTTTTACTCTTCCTACAGTGGCAGGGTGTGATTGCAAGAAATGGTAGCAGAAGGGTTTCTGACCACTCTGTAAAAGTAGATTGCTGTTGCTTAACACAGTAAGAGACACATGGTGAGTCCAGGTGACTTCTGGCCTTCCCTCAAAGTCAAAAAATGCTTCCTTCCCCTTGACCCCCAGGAAGCCTGATATATTTGCCTGGACCCTGAGCTATGATGCAGTTCCTCCCTCCCCGACCCCAAGCAAGCCTGAGGCTTTGCTTCATCTGAAAGACCTAGGAGTGGGGTGGAATTGCATGCCTATGCACCACCAATGTGGACAACTGCAAGTCTGCACTGCTCCCACTCAGACTTTCTGAAGAATACCGAGGAGATACCCTTGGAAAAGAGCTTGCAGTTCATTGCAAACTTTCTTTATATTTGCATCTCCCAGAGATTCTAATTCTTCGTGATCACCCATATAACTGGTAAATATTAATTAAGAATTTAGCAGTCTTCACAGCCACTTTTATGGTAGTTACCTCTACTTCTTGTGTTCTTAAAATGAAGCATCACCGGGGTTCCCTTGAAGTGGGGTTTGTTGCATTTTAAAATTCAGCCCACTTGTTTGCCTTGTAACCAGGGTTTCTGATAAACTCAAGAACAAGTAATTATTTTGGCAGTTATCAGATTTTTTTTTTTATAATTATGGTGAGAAAATGCTCTCATGTATAGCTTTCTATGTACTAAGCATAATGCCACTGTTTTTGGGTATTGTAAATAGTATAATTTTAATATTTTCGTTATCTTTTATTATTTCCTCAGGCTGAGGGAGCAAAAGGAAAATTCTAAAATCATCAAAACTGAGATGTTTTGAGGAACAGCCCCATAGGTCTGAAGGTCAGACGTTGGAAGAACAGTGATTGACTGGATGGTGCTGGTGTTGACGGTGGGCTATGTGTACGTGGAGGGTGGACCATGGAGCTGGTTCCGCAAACCTCTAAAACTAATGAAATTGAATTCAGCTTCTGCTTTGGGGAGGCTCTGTGGCTGCAGACAAAAGTTTTGCTAGGATAACGGCTTCAAGGAACTGCAAGCGAACAGGAAGCCCCAGGGAAGTAAATGAAGGAGCAAATCCCTTTCTTTCTCTTTCAGTCACATAGTTTTATTGTAGTTGTCCTACTGGGAGAAGTTAACACAGAGATATCTGGAAAAGCAGATATGTCATTGGCTACGTTCCCTACCTTATAGTGTAAAATATCGTAATTAACTTAATAACTAGCACACTCACCTTAAGAACCACGAGTAATCCCATAATGAACAAATTAAAAAAATACTGGTAGGCCATTGAGAAAATCTACAATAATAAGCAAAAGTTACCAAAAAAAGAAAACACACAGGAAAAGATGGCAATATGAAAAAAATGATAGCTGCACTGGCAGAAATTTCAGAAAGACATAGAAGGGAAAGCAAAACACAAATATGAAAGCACAATTTTCAGTGAGAATAGACATAGGAGAATGAAAACGACATGAAGATACATTAAAGATAGAAATGAAAAAGTATAAATTAATTCAATTGGAATAAAGGAAAACCAAATATAATTTATAGATACAGACGCAATGAGAAAGACACAATATATAAAGAATCAGTTTATAAAAGATACACTAATAAATGTATAGACACAAATTAAATTGAAATTTAAGCAAACTTTTAAAATAAAAAATACTTACTTGAATCTACATTTTAAAATCACAACTTATCCCAGAGTAGTCTACATTTATACATGAACAAAATAGAATTATTAGAGCTTAATGATTAAGAATGGATATTTTGGCAAACAGGCAGAGAACTGGATCCTTGATAAAGGAGAAGAATGCAAACTCAAATTTATTCTTTGCCGTATTCAACATAAACAATAGTGAAATAATACCCTCAAAATAATCAGAGAAAAAAAAAATGGAGTGAAGCTTCCAAACTATATACTCTGACAGGCTTCTTTTAATCACACAAGGTATTAACATTTTTTAAAGTTGCAATCACTTAAGAAATATTATTGTGGTGAGATTGCCTTTTCTAATTTCTGGAAGATAAATAGCATCCGATCAGACACAATTGAAAAAATCATGCCTTAAGGAGTGATGGTGAGCGATGAATTTATTTACTTATATAAGGACACCCTAAAACAAATATTGACATTTGGGATATAGAACAATAAAATGGAATATACTCCTAAAATAAAAAAAATACAAATTTTAAAAGTTGGAAGTAAAAGATGGAAATAAACATAAGATGTAGAATAAGCTATTGATTCCTCGTTTATTATAGCAGGGAGTCATAAATGTAGTTTAAAGCTGACAATTTGGCTTTTATTGATGAAAATCTGATGATTTAGAAAAGGAGGGTAAAAGAGGAATCATAGATCTTCATAACGTTATTATTCATAATAGGGCATTTATAGATATTCTACAAAATTAAAATGTTAGAAATATTCAATAAACTTTTGAAAAAAATGCAATCTACTTTAAATACAAGACTGTAGGCAATAAATAAATTTTGAAAACTAAGGAAAGATTATTAAAGGAAAATATATTAAATGCAGGGTACTACATAAAACATCTAAAAGTCAATCCATACATGTTACACAACAGTAGCAAAATAAACCAGTCTCCCCGGTTAAGAAATAAAAGCTGATTTTCTATTGTATCAAAAGCAAAAGCCAGCCAGATATGTAACATCTATTTTAAAACATGTAAACTAAATGATTTACAATGATGAAAATGAAAAGACCCAGCACAAAGCCATATTAAGCAATTGCAAAAGAAATCCACTATCAGGAACAGACTTTGTTACGTCAAAGTTTGCCTTCCTCAGTTAAGCTGAAAGTCATGCGTGTCTCTAACTGAGTACCATAGTTATAGCTACATGTTGCATGAGGACAAATAGATGGAAGCCCGTTACATAGTTGGAGAGTGTAATTAACTCTGAGTAAAATCAAATCAGTTTTAAAAAATATCTTATAAGATATAAAACCTTATAAAATGTAGAGGATATATAATTGATAAATATTATTCATGTTACCCTGGACATAGAATATCATTACATTAAGTAATAAAAGTTACCATTATATAATTACCATCATATTAAGTCATAAAGGAAAACTTAGAAAATTAAGAATAGCAGGCCGGGCGCGGTGGCTCAAGCCTGTAATCCCAGCACTTTGGGAGGCCGAGACGGGTGGATCACGAGGTCAGGAGATCGAGACCATCCTGGCTAACACGGTGAAACCCCGTCTCTATTAAAAAATACAAAAAACTAGCCGGGTGAGGTGGCCGGCGCCTGTAGTCCCAGCTACTCGGGAGGCTGAGGCAGGAGAATGGCGGGAACCCGGGAGGCGGAGCTTGCAGTGAGCCGAGATTGCGCCACTGCACTCCAGCCTGGGGGACAGAGCGAGACTCCGTCTC
>NW_016816262.1:405464-425301 GCF_001698545.2 Rhinopithecus bieti
TAGATACAGACGCAATGAGAAAGACACAATATATAAAGAATCAGTTTATAAAAGATACACTAATAAATGTATAGACACAAATTAAATTGAAATTTAAGCAAACTTTTTAAAATAAAAAATACTTACTTGAATCTACATTTTAAAAATCACAACTTATCCCAGAGTAGTCTACATTTATACATGAACAAAATAGAATTATTAGAGCTTAATGATTAAGAATGGATATTTTGGCAAACAGGCAGAGAACTGGATCCTTGATAAAGGAGAAGAATGCAAACTCAAATTTATTCTTTGCCGTATTCAACATAAACAATAGTGAAATAATACCCTCAAAATAATCAGAGAAAAAAAAAATGGAGTGAAGCTTCCAAACTATATACTCTGACAGGCTTCTTTTTAATCACACAAGGTATTAACATTTTTTAAAGTTGCAATCACTTAAGAAATATTATTGTGGTGAGATTGCCTTTTTCTAATTTCTGGAAGATAAATAGCATCCGATCAGACACAATTGAAAAAATCATGCCTTAAGGAGTGATGGTGAGCGATGAATTTATTTACTTATATAAGGACACCCTAAAACAAATATTGACATTTGGGATATAGAACAATAAAAATGGAATATACTCCTAAAATAAAAAAAATACAAATTTTAAAAGTTGGAAGTAAAAGATGGAAATAAACATAAGATGTAGAATAAGCTATTGATTCCTCGTTTATTATAGCAGGGAGTCATAAATGTAGTTTAAAGCTGACAATTTGGCTTTTATTGATGAAAATCTGATGATTTAGAAAAGGAGGGTAAAAAGAGGAATCATAGATCTTCATAACGTTATTATTCATAATAGGGCATTTATAGATATTCTACAAAAATTAAAAATGTTAGAAATATTCAATAAACTTTTGAAAAAAATGCAATCTACTTTAAATACAAGACTGTAGGCAATAAATAAATTTTGAAAACTAAGGAAAGATTATTAAAGGAAAATATATTAAATGCAGGGTACTACATAAAACATCTAAAAAGTCAATCCATACATGTTACACAACAGTAGCAAAATAAACCAGTCTCCCCGGTTAAGAAATAAAAGCTGATTTTCTATTGTATCAAAAAGCAAAAGCCAGCCAGATATGTAACATCTATTTTAAAAACATGTAAACTAAATGATTTACAATGATGAAAATGAAAAGACCCAGCACAAAGCCATATTAAGCAATTGCAAAAGAAATCCACTATCAGGAACAGACTTTGTTACGTCAAAGTTTGCCTTCCTCAGTTAAGCTGAAAGTCATGCGTGTCTCTAACTGAGTACCATAGTTATAGCTACATGTTGCATGAGGACAAATAGATGGAAGCCCGTTACATAGTTGGAGAGTGTAATTAACTCTGAGTAAAATCAAATCAGTTTTTAAAAAATATCTTATAAGATATAAAACCTTATAAAATGTAGAGGATATATAATTGATAAATATTATTCATGTTACCCTGGACATAGAATATCATTACATTAAGTAATAAAAGTTACCATTATATAATTACCATCATATTAAGTCATAAAGGAAAACTTAGAAAATTAAGAATAGCAGGCCGGGCGCGGTGGCTCAAGCCTGTAATCCCAGCACTTTGGGAGGCCGAGACGGGTGGATCACGAGGTCAGGAGATCGAGACCATCCTGGCTAACACGGTGAAACCCCGTCTCTATTAAAAAATACAAAAAACTAGCCGGGTGAGGTGGCCGGCGCCTGTAGTCCCAGCTACTCGGGAGGCTGAGGCAGGAGAATGGCGGGAACCCGGGAGGCGGAGCTTGCAGTGAGCCGAGATTGCGCCACTGCACTCCAGCCTGGGGGCAGAGCGAGACTCCGTCTCAAAAAAAAAAAGAATAGTAAAGACAATGCTTTTTGATGGCAATATGATCAAATAAAAATAACATCAGAGAATAGAAATCGCCTGTGTTATTTAAATTGACAAACACTTCCTTCTTAGACAACACTGGCATGAAGATGAAATGCAAATACATTTGCACATGATTAAATAAATGATCTGAAATTCCTAGATCATAATTTTTGTGATGAAGCAATATAAAATTTAGAGAAAAAATTAGCTTTAAATACTTAATCTTAAATCAAGAAAAAATGGAAATAACTTTTAAGAAGATTAAACAAATACAAGAAAAAATTAATGATATAAGATTAAGATAAATGCAGAGTGGATTATAGAGCTAAATAAAAAATACAAAACTATGAAACTTCTAGAAAATAAAAGGAAAAGAAAATCTATGTTATTTTGGATTCGTCAATTTTAATTTTCTATGCAACACCAAAAGCATGATTCTTGCAGAAAATAAGTTGGATTTCTTTTCAGTGAAAGAAAGTAGGATCTCTTTTCTTCTCTGTGAAAGAGAATGAAAAAACAAGCTAGAGAGTGGGAAAATATATTTTTAAAACACATATTTGATGGAGGACTGGCAAAATATACAAAGAACTATTAAAACAAAAGGAAACAAATGACTAAAAGTTGACTAAAGATGAGGACAGACACCTCATGAAGAAGATATACAGGTGACAAGTAAGTACAGTCAACTCTTGAGAAACCCAAGGGTTAGGGAGCCTGACACCCTGAACAGTTGAAAATTCAAGTATAACTTTTGATTCTCCAAAAACTTAACTCCTAATACCCGACTGTTAACCAGAAGGCTTACCAAGAAATAAACAGTTGATTAGCACATATTTTGTATGTTATGTGCACTACATACTGTATTCTTACAATAAGGTAAGATAGAAAAAAGAAAATAGTATTAAGAAAATCATAAGGAAGAGAAAGTATATTTACTTTTTATGAAGTGTAAGTGTAAATGAATCATTATGAAGGTCTTCGTTGTCTTCAGTGGACTTAGGCGGAAGAGGAAAAGGAGAAGTTGGTCCAGCTGCCTCTGGGTTGACAGAAGTGGAAGAAAATCTGTGAATCAGTGGGCACGTATAATTCAAACCCATGTTGTTCAAGGGTAAACCGTATATGAAAAAGATATTTTCTCATTAGGGAATTGCAACTTAACACAGCAATAAAATATGACCATGTATCTATTAGAACTGCTAAAATCAGAAATGTTGCCATCATCAAATGCTGGGGAAGATGGGGGGCAATAGAACTCTCATTGATTGCTGACAGAAGTGCAAAATAGTGTAATCACTTTGGAGAACGGTTGGCAGCTTTTAAAAAAAGAAATTAAACATGGTCTTGCTATACAATCCAGCAACCCCACTGCTAGTTATTTACCCGAAGAAGTTGAAAAGTTATGGTCACAAAAACTTGCTCATCAATGTTTACAGCAACTTTATTCATAATTGACAAAAATTGGGAGGCACCAAAATGTCATTCCATAGGTGGATGGATAAACTGTGATACATCTGTTATCAAACTACAAAAAACACGGAGGAACAGTAAATGCATAGTGTGTGAGTGTCCTTTTCAGATGGGAACGAAGCCTATGTGAAAAGGTCACATACGGTGTGATTCTAACTACAGTTGTCCCTTGGTATCCACAGGGGTATTGGTTCCTGGATGAGCTCCCTTTACCCTCACTGTGTGAATATCAAAATCAAAGGATGCTCAAGTCCTTTATATAAAATGCTGTAGTATTTGCATATAATGTAACCATATCCTTCCACGTATTTAAATAATGTCTAGACTACTTGTAATACCTAATAAAGTGTAAACACTATGCAAATAGTTATACTCACTGTTTGTTACTGTATGATTTTTAAAAAAGTATTTTTGCTTCACGGTTGGTTGAATCAGAGAATGCGGAACCCACTGAGAAGGAGGGTCATCTGTATGTCTATGACATCTTGAAAAACACATACAGACACTACAAAGATCAGCGGTTGACAGTGGTTCAATGGGGGAAAAAGGCAAAATGAATTGAAGCGTAGGCAATTTTTAGGTCAGCAAAACTGTTCTGTATGATATTCTAATGGTAGATACATGACATTATGCACTTATCAAAACCCATAGATTGGTACAACACAAAGACTGAACCCTAATGTATATACTTGAGTTAATAATGTATCAATATGGATTATTAATTGTAACAAATGTGCACACAAATGCAATAGGAAAAATTATATGGGGGAGAGGGAGGAGGGAATATATGGGAATAATATGGACTTTCTGTTCGTTTTTAACATTTAAAAAAAATAATCCTAAAACTGCTATTTTTTTTTAAGTCTTCTTTTGAAAAGTCTCTGATCATGTCCTTTGTCTACTTTTTGTTGGGATTGTTTGGTTTCTGTTTGTAAATTTGTTTAGGTTCCTGATAGATTCTGGATATTAGACCTTTGTTGAATGCATAGTTTGTAAATATTTTCTCACATTCTGTAGGTTGTCTGATTACTCTGTTGATTGTTTCCTTTGCTGTACAGAAGCCCTTTAGTTTAATTAGGTCCCATTTGTCAATTTTCGTTTTTGTTGCATATTCGTCAACAAGATGTTTTGGCATCTTCGTCATGAAATCTTTGCCAGGTCCTATGTCCAGAGCGGTATTTCCTAGGTTAGCTTCCAGGGTTTGTGTAGTTTTAGGTTTTACATTTTACATTTGACTCTTTAACTCATCTTGAGTGGTTTCTGTATATGGTGCAAGGAAGAAGTCCCGTTTCATTCTTCTGCATGTGGCAAGCCAGTTATCCCCGCGCCAGTTATTGAATAATGGGTCCTTTCTCCATTGTGTGTACATGTGTGGTATTAATATACGCTCCCTATACTGTTTCATTTGTCAGTGTGTCTGTGTTTTGTACCAATAACATGATGTTTTAGTTATTGCAACATTGTAATATAGTGTGAAGTCCTGTAACACAGTGCTTCCAGCTTTGTAAATTAGTTTAGCAATGGGAGAAAGCAGTGTGGATGCTCCTCAAATAACTTGAAACAGAATTACCTTTCGACCCAGGAATCCCGTTATTGGATACATATGAAAAGGAATGTAAATTGCTCTACCATAAAGACACATGCACAAGTGTTCATCGCAACGCTATTCACAATAGTAAAGATAAGGAATCAACCCTAAATGCCCATCAGTGGTAGACAGGATATGGAAAATGTGGTACATGTACACTATGGAATACTACACAGCCATAAAAAAGAATGAGATCATGTCCTTTACAGCAGCATGGATGGAGCTGGAGACCATTACCTTAAACAAACTAACGCAGGAACAGAAAACCAAATACTGCATGCTCTCATTTATAAGTGAGAGCCAAACAATGATAACATATGGACACAAAGAGGGAAACAACAGACACTGGGACATACTTGAAGGTGGAGGGTGGGAGGAGGGAGAGGATCAGTAAAAATACCTATTGGGTACTATGCTTACAACCTGGGTGACAAAATAACCGGTACACTAAACCACTATGACACGCAGTTTGCCTATATAACCGACCTACACATGTACCTTTTAACCTAAAATAAATATTATAATAAAAAATAAAAATAAAATGTAAAAAATGCAAGGAAAATAATTAATTAGATTGCAAATACAGAAAAAATAAACCACACTCATATAATTTAAAAAACAGCATGAGTCACAAAATGTGTATACATATATAGCAATATTTTGTAAAAGTAGATCATATATAAATATATATATATAATTATAAATACATTCGTGTGTGTATTCATATTTGCTTATAACTACTAAAAGAAACTCAAGGTATTATAAAAGCTGATATTGGGTTTCAGTTGACAGCTTGAAGAGACAATTTAACAGAGGAAGGGAAAGAGATGAAAGAAAAAGTAGTATTGTAAAATTTTAAAGCTCATTTTGGGAGACATTTTACTGAGAAGCTTCAAATTGCTTTAATTAAATTTTAAATGTGATAAATTTAGAAATAAATTAAGCTTCATTCTTTGTAAAGAACAACAACCTTTGAACAAGCACTCTGATTCAATATCATAAAAGGAAAACAACTTGTGTGAAAATATATCATTTTACATATATATATTTTTTGAGATGGTGTCTCACTCTTGTTGCTCAGGCTGGAGTGCAGTGGTGAGATCTCTGCTTACTGCAAGCTCCATCTCCCGGGTTCAAGGGATTCTCCTGCCTCAGCCTCCCAAGTACCTGGGATTACAGGCACACACCACCATGCCCACGTAACTTTTGTATTTTTAGTAGAGATGGCCAGGCTGGTCTTGAACTGCTGACCTCAGGTGATCAGCACGCCTCAGCCTTCCAAAGTGCTGGAATTACAGATGTGAACCACCGCACCTGGTCCATTTTACATAATTTTTAACTGCTCATAATATTATGGGAATTTAAGAAAGTATTACTTCCATAAATTAGAGAGCATTTTCTTTAAAACTTGAAAATGTCACACCTCGTGATTGCCTTTATGTCGTGTGCCATTGCAGTAACAGATTTCTAATATTGTTTGGCTCTGTGTCCCCTCCCAAATCTTATGTAGAATTGTAATCCTCATTGTTGGAGGAGGGGCCGGGTGGGAGGTGATTGGTTGATGAGGTGCACTTCCCCCTTGTTGTTCTTATGACAGTGAGTGCATTGCCATGAAATCTGGTTGTTTAAAACCGTGTAGCACTTCCCCCTTCTCTCCCTCTTTCTCCTGATCCAGACATGTAAGATGTGCGTTCTTCCTCTTTGCCTTCTGCCATGATTGTAAGTTTCTTGAGGTCTTGCCAGTCATGCTCCCCATACAGCCTGTGGAACTGTGAGTCAATTCAGTCTCTTTTCTTTATGAATTACCGAATCTCAGATAGTTCTTTATAGTAATGCAAGAATGGACTAATACAGTGTCACATTTGTATTAACTGTTTTCATAACACATATTGAAAATTTGTTTCACAGCTTTCATTGAAATATTTTGTACTGTGTCCAGTTTTCTCAACTTAGGTAATCACATTTATTGAAATGAAGCAAAAATTAATAAATCAACTAAAAGCATTTAAAGGTTGCCATGTTTGATATCAAAAGTTTGACTAACAATGTTAGTTATTAGATTCATTAATTCTATCTTGGAGAAAACTCATGAGTATGACTCTAAAACTAGAGTGAACTGGCTGTGTAAATTTTGGTTAAATTGGAGTCAATCACACATAAAGTAATTGCAGACCTCACATTGAATATTACCTTTATTATAATAATCCATAACAATGTTTATGCATATCTTTTCTGGGTGAGTTGTCCAATAACATTATGGAGTTTAGAAGATTACGAATTTTTGTATTAAGTCTGTTCAGGCTGCTATAACAGAATAACATAGACTGAGTGGCTTAATGACAGGAATTAATGACAGGAATTATTAATTATTAATGGCTTAATGACAGGAATTATTTCTCATAATTTTGGAACCAAGGACTCCCAAGATCAAAGGATTGGCAGGTTTAATATCTGAGGAGGATTCCCTTCATAGAGGGCTGGCTTCCTGCTTCATCCTCACATGGTACAAGGGGCAAGAGAGCTCTCTGGGATCTCTTTTACAAGGTCATTAATCACTGCCCAAAGGCCATACATCTTAATATCATCAGCTTGGGGTTTAGGATTTCAACATATGAATTTGAGGGAAACACATTCAGTCCATTACAGAACTGTTGTATCATTTTTACTGATACAAAAGATGAGGATAAAGTGGTTGCCTTGTTTTGATGAGGGTCACAGAAACAGAAGATGAAACCAAAATCTTGAACTCTTTCCATTACACACTTTTTCCTTCTTCCTCACTAAAATCTTGCCCCAATAATATCTGCAGGATTAATTTTGCAAGTGATGGCCTTAATATTCAAAGTCGCTAAACTGCTGTGATAGCATAAAAAATCTTTCCTTTCATTGTATTACTATTAATTTTGTTAGAATTTGGATCCTGATACTGTAAAGTTTGTCTTAAATTCATTTTTTATCTGTGTAATCTCAAAAAAATTCATTCTATGTCAGTACATTTTAGCTTTCTCATAAGTAAATGTAGAGAGATTGAGAAAATAAGTTAGATAAGGTGACTATCCTTTGAAAACTGTAACAAGTATAATACATGCAATTCTTTTTAAACTGGAGATTGGTTTAGAGAATGAAATGCTTCTCATAGAAGTGTTACCATTATATTTTCCTCTACTCTCATACAAAGACAGACATGCTGACACAGGCAAAAAATTGACAGCAAAATGAAGACAGAGATAACTAATGAAAACTAAACAGACGTGTCATTAATTCTAAATATAAAATTATTCTACACCAAATAAATATAATAAGAGTTTTTTAAAGCCACTTTAGAATAAAGGTTAAATAACACCAATTATAAGAGTAAATAAACAATATAAATAAATCAGAACTCTTTTTTCTTTCCTTATGTAAATAATATGACTTAGTTCTATCTCAATTGTTTTTTCAATTATTATTTTGATGTAAGAAATTTTAAAAGTGAGGTTTCTTTAGATCTTTTGTGAAATTTCTAGACTAAAATTCTCTAGATAAATGTTATATATTATTCATTATGGAGGCATTAAAGGAAAAGTCTTACAAGATAGAAGTGCTTTGGGAGGCAGAGGCGGGTGGATCACAAGGTCAGGAGATCGAGACCATCCTGGCTAACACAGTGAAACCGCATCTCCTGTAGTCCCAGCTACTTGGGAGGCGTGAACCTGGTAGGCAGAGCTTGCAGTGAGCTTAGATCATGCCACTGCACACCAGCCTGGGCGACAGAGCAAGACTCCCTGGGCGACAGAGCGAGACTCCGTCTCAAAAAAAAAAAAAAAAAAAAAAAAGCTAGTGGTGTATTAAGATCTGAGTCTTCCTTGTATATTATGTAGGCTCTGAACACATAATCAAATCGAATTACAGTACCATATATATAATCCTTCTTTTTAAAAAATCTGATCAAAATTTTACTTGGAGGTAATGAAAAGCAAAATCCATCCTGACTCCTTTCTACAATAATAATTAAATGCAGGATTGTTTGTGCACAAACTTAATAATTTCTAACTATCAACCACATTGTAAACACAATCCAAACCAAATGAGAATTGTTATCACCACAAACTGCAACAACCTAATGATTTATAAAATTACTAACACCTTCTTTGAATTTTCTCTGGAAGTCTAAAAGTACTTTAAAATACAGAAGTTTATTTACAAAGTTACCAATAAATGTGGACACTCTCTCCTTCCAAACAAGACCTACTTTAAATCGACCATTCAATTTCAACTTTCAAATGTTGACTCCTTGAAGATGCTGGATATTTTTAGACACAAATTTTATAGCCATGTTTCTTTTGCTGGAATGTTGGAGACAAACAGTTTCATTACTATAGTCTTTCTTTGTGGAACTACTTTTTTTTTTTTTTTTTTTTCAGAGCTATTATCCTAAATGTGGGTATTAATGGCACTACCCGTGGAGTGGAAGCATTAGAGCTGCATAACTTTCAGATATTTATATAAATCTTCACTATAATGTCACTCCTGGCAAACAGCTGTGCTGTGATATGTCACAATGATGAATCATCAAGCATGGTAAAATCTAAAGGACAGTTATATAAAAACTTGTATTAATAAAACATAATTTTCACAAGTGCAAAATGAACATTTGCGTATACTCTAAAAACTTCTATAGCATTTACTCCAAAGTGTCTAGTACATGACCATAATTTAGGCTCATGATGATTTCCATGTGGTATTTCAAAGAGAAACAAATCCCTTTTTAGGATATAAGACTGACAGTTAATTGTACAATGTGAGATTATGTTACAGCAAGATCTAATGTAAGTACCTTATAAAATTACACTGGAGTCCCAGTCCAGAAAAAAAATCACGTGGACTCCTTTCCCCCGATACTACCTGCTAAGTGTCAATATAAAGCCAGTAAATGATGGAAGGGACAACCAAAGCATAACTCAGAAACGTCGAAAGAGGAAAGCACGCTAAGAAGGAACATCAGGACTGGAGGAACATCATACAGCCAGCATTTTCTTTTCTTTTTTTTTTTTTTTTTGAGACAGAGTTTCGCTCTGTCACCGAGGCTGGAGTGCAATGGCACGATCTCGGCTCACTGCAACCTCCTCCTCTCGGGTTCAAGCGATTCTCCAGCCTCAGCCCCCTGAGTAGCTGGGATTACAGGCATGTGCAGGATGCCAGGCTAACTTTTGTATTTTTAGTAGAGACGGGGTTTCACCATGTTGGTCAGTCTGGTCTCGAACTCCTGACCGCAGATGATCTGACTGCTTTGGCTTCCCAAAGCGTCAGGATTACAGGCGCGAACCACCGCGCCTGGCCTTTATTATTATTATTATTTTATTTTTCTAAGTTCTTGGGTACATATGCAAGATGTGCAGGTTTGTTACATAGGTAAATGTGTGCCGTGGTGGTTTGCTGCATCTATCAACCCATCTCCTAGGTTGAATTAGCTCCAGCATGCATTACCTATTTTTCCTAATGCTCTCCTGCCACCCCCTTTCTCCTCCAATAGGCCCCAATGTGTGCTGTTCCCCTCTCTGTGTCCATGTGTCCTCATTGTTCAGCTCCCACTTGCAAGTGACAACATGCAGTGATTTGTTTTCTGTTCGTGCATTAGTTTGCTTAGGTTAATGGCTTCCAGCTTCACCTGTGTCCCTGCAAAAAACATGATCTCATTCCTTTGTAGAGCCAGCATTTTCTGACCTCTCCCTTCCCTCCCAACAAGTAACAGATGATGACTTAGGTAAGCTAATTTCTCCTCAGGAGTACCTTCAACAAAACCAGGGCAGCCTAGTAGTACTGGGCTGACCAGATGCCCCACTGACAATAGGAGGACAGAGAAAGCTCCTTTCACACCAGACTACTGGACCTGACACTCTCTTTCCTTCCCAGAGACAACAATTCAGCAGCAAGGAGGATGTCACCTCCACAAGCACCTTCCCAAGAAGCAGTCTTAGTCTCCTGGTCAATAGACTCTCTTTCCCCAGCTTAAGACAACAGGCAGCTTAAACGGAGGTAGCTCCTTTTACCTCCTCAAGCAACACCAGGAGGGTTCAGTGAGAAGCCCAGCAACACGATCGGAGATAAATCAAGCTGCCCAAAATTGTCCCTCAAAGTCGCTGATAATTCAATCATCATTAGACCCACAGCAATGGGCCAGGTCCTGTGTGCTAAACCTCCACAGGATGGCGCTGTGCTAAATTAAAATTGTAAGTGGAACCAAGAGCCTCCTGACAAATATAGCTAAAAATCCTGATTACAATTAAAAAAAAAAAAAATTCACCCATCATAAGGAGAATGTCACAGGAAAAATGAAAAAACACAATCAGGTTGGGTGTGGTGGCTCACGCCTGTAATCCCAGCACTTTGGGAGGCCAAGGCAGGAGGATCACTTGAGGTCAAGAGGTTGAGACTAGCCTGGTCAATACGGTGAAACCCTGTCTCTACTAAAAATACAAAAAATTAGCCGAGTGTGGTGATGCACGCCTGTAATCCCAGCTACTCGGGAGACTGAGGCAAGAGATTTGCTTGAACCTGGGAGGTGGAGGCTGCAGTGAGCCCGGATCCCCCCCTTTCCCCCCCGCCTGAGTGATGGGGGGAGACACCAAAAAAAAAAAAAAAAAAAAAAAAGACGCAATCAACTGTTGCCCACATTGAGATGAACCAGAGGTTGGAATTATCAGACAACGACATGAAAGCAACCATCGTAAAATGTTTCAACAGTCAAAAATTATCTCAAAACAAATGAAAAAAGAGAAAATCTCAGCAAAAAATAAAATTGATGGAAAATAACCAAATAAAATTATAGAATTGATAGAACTGAAAATGTTATGATGAAAATCTTTAAAACTCCAGTTCTCTGAATAGGCTCAATGGTAGCATGAGATGACAACGGGTAAGAGAGTAAACTTAAAAAGAGATTAAAATAATTTACCCAACCTGAATAAAGATAAAATAGACTGAAAAAAAAAAAAAAAAAGAATAGATCCTCAGGAACTTGTTGCAGCAATAGAAAATATCCAACTCACATTTCCAGAATCACAGAAGCAGAAAGAGTGAAGTGAAAGGGTGTTCTAAGAAATAATAAGCGAAAAATTCCCAAATTTGTCATAAGACATAAACCCACAGATTCGAGAATCTGATTGAAGTACAAATAGGAAGATCTCCAATAAGGCAAGCAAAAGAGATGATACAAGACACGCATGTTGCAAAAGAAATAATAAAACTGTCACTAATGCAGGTGACCTGGTTGTCTACATAGAAAGTACTGACTATACAAAAAGAAAAAGAAGAAAAAAGTCTTAGAACTGCTAAGTGAGTTCAGAAAATGTTAGAATACAAGATCAACATAAAACATGAAACATGTTCTCATATTCTAACAACGAACTTGCAGAAACTGTAAAAACTCAACACTATTTGTAGTCACTCAGAAAAAAGAGTATACATGGAAATATATTTAACAAAATGTGTTACAAAATGTACATGCTGAAGATCACAAACTGCCAAAGGAAATTCAAGAACACCTAAATAAATGGAAACATACTGTGTTCATGGACATCAAGATTCAACACACTGAAAATGTCACTTCTCAAATTGACCTATAGGTATAATTCAATTCCTATCAAAAACCCAATAGGGTTTAAAAAAAAAAAAAAACATAGAAAAGCTTATTCTAAAATGTATGTGGACAGGCATAGACCCTAGAATAGCTAAAATCAACCCTGAAAAATAAAACAGAAGTGAGAGAAATCACTCATTAGAAATTAAGGCCTTTGTATAACTATAGTAATGAAAATAGTATTGCATTGGTAAAGAGATAGATATGTAGATCAGTGAAGCAGAGAACGATAAGACAGACTGTATACTCACACAAATATGTCTAACTGGTTTTCAACAAATAAGGCAATTCATTGGAGGAAGAATGGTGGTGCTAGAACAGTGGACACCTATAGGTAACACATTGACATAAATCTCACATCTCATACAAAGGTTAAGTCAAATGGATCATACACTTAGAATATGCAAAATTATTATTCTTTTAGAAAAAGAAATAGGAGAAATTCTTCAGGATATAGGGTAAGTCAACGTGTTCTTAGACATGATACCAAAAACATGATCTATAAAGAAAAAATTGATAAATTGGAATTTAAACAAATTTTAATAAAACCTTTGCTTTGGGAAAGATCCTGTTGAAGGCATAAAAAGAGAAGCTACAAACTAGGGGGAAAATATTTGTAAATCATATATCTGACCAAAACAAAAAAAAAATAGAGGCACTACCAAGTGTTGACGAGAAATTAGAGAAACGAAAACAATGATATATTGCCAATGGGAATCTAAGTATAGCCACTATACAAAACAGTTTGGTAGCTTCTTACAAAACTAAACATGCAGTTACCACACCAAACAGCAAGTGTACTCTTATGCAGAGAAAACAAAGCTTGTGCCCACATTGCAACTTGCCCCTGCATGTTCATAGCAACTTTATTCATAATAGCCCCAAAGAGGGAACAACCCGTCATTCCCTCAACAGGTGACTGGTTAAACAAACTGCTGTGTCCATGTCATGGATGACTCCTCAGCAATAAAAGGGAATCAACCACAGGTAGATGCCACAACCTAGATGAATCTGCAGAGAAATATCCCAGCTGAGAAAAGCTAATCCTGAAAGTTATACAGGAGATGATTCCCTTTATAATCCATTCTTGAAAGGATAAAATTATAGAAATGGGGAACATATTAGTGATTGCCAGGGATGAAGGAGCAGGACAATGGGGGAGAGTGAGTGTGGTTATAATAGGGCAGAATAGGGAACCTTGTTATGATGAAATATTCCGTCTTGACTGTGTGAATATCAACACCCCCATTGTAATACTGTACTATAATTTTCAAGGTGTTTCTATTAAAAAAAAAAAAAAAAACAAGGTAAAAGGCACATGGGATCTCTTGTCAATATTTCTTATAACTACATATAAGTCTACAATTATGTTAAAATAAACAATTTAATTTAAATAGACTGTTCTCATCTTTAGAAAAATAAGATAATGGTATCCAACCCTTTTGTTACTCAGATATCTAAAGTCATTTTAAGTGTCTTTTGGTGGTTGCTTTATCAATTTAATCACTCTAAGAGAGGAATCCTGTTACCACTACTGCTTTTAATAATGGTGATATTCTAAGGGCAATCACTCCTGTTAGAGCTTCTAAAAGGAATTGCGGACGTGCAGCTGTAACCATCACAGGGAACTTAAAAATGCCTGATAGGCTTACTCAGTTTATCCTTATCATGAAGCACAAAGTATTAATACCTTCTACTGCTCTTGTATCTAATATCCAGAAGGAAAGTGGTTGGGAATGCTAGCACATTTTCCATGGTTTTCTATTAAATCACACTTCTGCTTATCTTGTCCTTGACAGAAACTGGGCCTGGTTCATTTAGTGGGCAGCGGGGCATACTTCCAGTAGTGTGTAGCATCACTATTGGACCATCATCTGATCATACAAAATGAACCGAAAATAATGCTGAGAAAATTGTTTTCTGTCTCCCTCAAGAAAAAATATTGGATGGCTATTTATCATCCACTTCTATGAATATTAAAAACCTCTAGGCCGGGCATGGTGGTTCACGCCTGTAATCCCAGCACTTAAGGAGGCTGAGGCAGGCGAATCACCTGAGGTTGGGAGTTCGAGACCAGCCTGACCAACATGGAGAAACACCATCTCTACTAAAAATACAAAATCAGCCGAGTGTGGTGGCACATGCCTGTAATCCCAGCTACTCGGGAGGCTGAGGCAGGAGAATCGCTTGAACACGGGAGGTGGAGGTTGTGGTGAGCCAAGGTCGGTGAGCCGTTGCACTCCAGCCTGGGCAAGAGAGAAACTCTGTCTCAAAAAAAAAAAAAGAAAAGAAAAGAAAAAAAATCTAGATTCAGCTTTTATATAGCATGCTCATGAGTTTCTATAAAATTTAAAATGACAAAATACAATGTATAGAAGAAGGCAATGTTAATCTATTTTGTTGTTTAAGAAAAGAAGTACTCAACAGCAAACTTGGATTTAAGCTTTTGCATTTTCCCTGGTCCTGTTTTGAGATTATTCGATTTCTCCCCACTTTGGGTTAAGTCTTGCTCCTCATTCCCAGAATCAATGATTACTTGAAGCTGTATGTCATTTAATCAGTCCCAAATTCTGTGCAATACGTCAGAACGCACACTAATTATTTTGGTCCAGTTGAAAGTTCTTCTCTATATAGAACCCAAATCTTTCACTTGCCCACAAAGCCAACAGTTGTTTTGTTATTCATGATCTCCCAGTAACAGCTCAGCCTCAAGGGAATTAGAAGAAAACTGTGTGACTTGTGAATTGTTATTTGTCAAATCAAACTCAGATGCTGCTGTTATCCCTAGAAGTTGAGTCACAGTCTTCCAAATCTCTCCCTTCTTAGTGCACAGATGTGACAGGCACCCATACCTTTTCAACTGAACTTGTTTTCTCTGAAAATTAAGCATTTCATATAAAATCCATTAATTTTCAATAAGAATTAAATCCTTGAGATGTCTGTAAACATTTTATTTTAATGTTACAATTTAAATATGATTCAGTTGCTTAGCAAAAAAACACTGGAAAAGTGTATTTCTTACATTTTTAAATGTGATATAACACAAACACACTGTCATATTGTATAAGTAGCAGGTAAAATTACATAATGTAAATAATATATCACGTGATGTTTTCACCGTTATTTGTAATCGGTATACGATTTGGGGGAAAAATAGATGTCTTAAAATAAAAATTATGTCAGCTTCATTGGAAAAAACCAGAAGACTATTTTAAAACGTCAGGTGACTGAATCATGGTGAGTTTTAATTAGAGAGAACTTGAGGGGTTAATGACAAAGAACTCTACGTGGAGAAACCATATGTCTCAAACACAAAACCAAGAGAAGAGCCAGAGGACAAGGACACCTACCCAGAAAAACCAAGCAGTGTTCTGCCAGGGGCTGACTGATCTTAGAACTAAGAATCAGGACTTGATATGAAAGTAAAGTGGTAGAAATGGGTAAAATACATTTATTTTAGGCAATGTAAAATAAAATGAGTGGCATTAAAATAAAACAATTACTATTAACACACGAAATACTTGGGATTCCTTTCCCTTCTTCCTTTCTTCTTCCTCCCTTCCTTTTTGCGTATGTATTATGTGGAATTATTTAATATTGCATTAATTACTGACTCTCAAATACATGATACTTGCTATGGACTGAATGTGTCTTCCCTCTAAATTCATCTGTTAAAGGCTTCACCCCTAATGTGATTAGAGTTGGAGAGAGGGACTTTAGGGAAGTAATTAAGGTTAAATGAAGTGCTAAAGGCAGGGTCCTGATCCTATAGGAAGAGTGGCCTTATAAAAACAGACACACCAAACCTTCCTCCTGCCCCTTTTCTGCTCAGACACCAAAGAAAAACCCTGGGAGGACAGAAAAACGCAGCTGTGTGCAGGCCAGGAAGAGGGTCCTCGCCAGAACCTAGCCAAGCTAGTGCCTTTCTCACATTGCTCTGACTTCCAGCCTCTACAACAGTAAGAAAATCCATTTCTCTTACTTAAGCCACCTAGTTCGTGTCATTTTCTGTTATGGCAGCCCAAGCCAACTAAGACGATTCTTATTTTACCACATATCGAAGCTATAAAAGATAAGAGAAGTAATTTTGAGTGACCGATATCACAGTTGAGAAAATCAAATTTGAAATGCCTTTATACAATCAACAATATGTGCGTACATTTTAACAATAATAAAATACATAGGTAATGTAAAAGAGTGTGCATAACCAACATTTTATCAAAAATATATCTGGGGCTTAGATAAAAAATAGGACCTGGAAGGAGAAGTATGGCAGAGACTGAACGTCCCAGCCTCAGGGTGAATCAACCTGGAGGCGTCCCGTTGTCAGAGTGAGTGTAAGGTAAGGTTTTCTCACACTTGAACGAGACAGGTCTGTGTTTTTTCCAAGGATGTCTAAGTCCACTATTCTCCCAAAGGCAAGATAAAGGATAACAATGATCTAACCAGTTACTTTTAATGTACTGTTGAAAGTTCAAAACTCCCTTGGGACACATGGGGCTGGCCTGTGTACACAGCTTGGGAACATAAGAGACTGATAAATTACACCTGGTTTGACCACCTTGGCTAAGTGATCAGTGAGATATTAAAGAAACCCATCTGAAACTGTTGCTCAGACTTATCTGAAACTACACTCCCTCATACAGGTCTTGACGGTTCATAGTCTGAAGAACAAGTGTGTCCTCTGTGGCTGAGAACGGACCCCGAGGGACTTCACCTGGAAGCCTCTGTGTTCCCTAAGCTTGCGCAGTCATTCTACCTCCAGCTTGCAGCAGCCTTTACCTTAAAGCCTTACGTGGTTCACGTTGTGGGACCTTGGGATTCCATTTAATTATGTGATCTTGTATATTCAGTGCAGTAGGTCATTGGGTTAATGATAGAAGTAGAGACTTGACTAATTTTCCTGCCTTTCTCAAGGCCACGTATTCACATCATTTCTGATCATTTGTTTTCCTGAAACAATGTAATGTAATCGATTCTTGAATGTTAGGACGCTGAACACAATGGTCCTATAGTGCCAGTTTATCCCACAGATGTTCTTATTCTTGCTTGCTTCTAGGACAAAATACTCTTTCCTCAAATTTTTATCTGTTTAATTATGAGAGATTATGCAGATTAGCAATGAGTTCCCACCTTTCCTCTAAACATGTTTTATCGTCATTGTAATTCTTTAATGACTGAATTTATCCAAAGTAACTGACATCTATCCAAAGTTTTTTATGTTGTCACTAGTCTTCTTGGAGAGATGATGAGTCTTTCATAAAGCCTGATTTTCCTTGCTGCGTCTTCATAGTGAAAAGAGTACACGGTGTATTACATGTGCTATTTAATGTTCGTAAAGCAGTTCAAGGTGCAGTTTTGTGCTGTGCTCTGAAGAATCTAATATACTACATAAATTTGAGTGGGGATGACTTGTTCTTGATAATCTACTCAGCAGTTCTGTAAAAATAGGATTGTCCTTTTTCCAGGGGTGGTCATATTAGATATTTGTTTTTCTTGGGAAAAAGTCTCTGCCTTTTGCCAAACAGACTACTATCAGCAAGACTCATTTTGCCTTTCTCGTAGCACCTGTCCCTATTCTCATGTATGCATCTTGGGAAGAATGACTGCTATTCTTTTATTTTTCTGTAGACGTGTTGAACAAAGTGGTGATGATGCATAGGGAAACTTCTATTTAAAGTGCTCACATCTATAGAATGCTATTGAGACATCAGTGTTATGGAAATCAATGCTCCAATCAGAGTATTGGCTACTCTTATGGAAGTCCAATCATTTGATTTTTAAGGTTTTTCTACCTATTAATATTTTATAGAATGTTTTCTTTCAAAGATCTAGCATTAAAGCATTTTATTTTAGTCTTATTTCAAAGCCCTACATTGATACAATCATAATCATTATATATGAACACAATAAGATCAATACATGATTTTTCAACTTTAAACAATGTTACATAAAATGGAGCAATAATGAATGATAAGAAATGCCACCGGCTCAATTAGACTACATTTAATACGTTTTTCTTCTATAGAGATTGTATAACCAATTTTGTCATACAGTTTGTTTATTAAATGGTATGAAGAGTAATATTTACTCCATGTATTTCTGTATCCATATTCTACTGCCATCACAAACTTAGTGGCTCAAAACAACCCAAATTTATGATCCTATGCTTTCTGTGGATCAGGAGTCCAGCACACTGTTGGTGGGTCTACGCTCTGGTCTCCTAAGGCTGAAATCAATGCATCAGTTGGTTATGTAAGCAAATCTTGCTGGATGTTCATGCATCTCCAGATTTTGGGATGGCAGTAGACCGTTCTAATGGGTTCAATAAAAGTCATTGATTGGCTGGGCGCAGTGGCAATCCCAGCACTGTGGGAGACTGAGGAGGGCAGATCACGAGGTCACTAGATTGAGACCATCCTGGCCAACATAGTGAAACCCTGTCTCTACTAAAAATACAAAACTAAGCTGGTCATGATGGCACGTGCCTGTGATCCGTGCTATTTGGGAGCCTGAGGCAGGAGAATCGCTTGAAACAAGGAGTCGGAGGTTGCAGTGAGTTGAGATCACGCCACTGCACTCCAGCCTGGCTACATAGCAAGACTCCATCTCAAAAAAAAAAAAAGTTATTAATTTTCCACTTCTGTAGGTTTTCTTATTGTTAAAAAGAGAAGCAAGGGGGGCGGAGCAAGATGGCCGAATAGGAACAGCTCCAGTCTCTAACTCCCAGCGCAAGCGGCACAGAAGACCGGTGATTTCTGCATTTTCAACTGAGGTACTGGGGTCATCTCACTGGGGAGTGCCAGACAATCGGTGCTGGTCAGCTGCTGCAGCCGGACCAGCGAGAGCTGAAGCAGGGCGAGGCATCGCCTCACCTGGGAAGCGCAAGGGGGAAGGGAATCCCTTTTCCTAGCCAGGGGAACTGAGACACACAACACCTGGAAAATCGGGTAACTCCCACCCCAATACTGCGCTGTAAGCAAACTGGCACACCAGGAGAATGTATCCCACACCTGGCCGGGAGGGTCCCACGCCCACGGAGCCTCCCTCATTGCTAACACAGCAGTCTGCGGCGATCTAACTGCAAGGCAGCAGCGAGGCTGGGGGAGGGGCACCCGCATTGCTGAGGCTTAAGTAGGTAAACAAAGCCGCTGGGAAGCTCAAACTGGGTGGAGCTCACAGCAGCTCAAGGAAACCTGCCTGTCTCTGTAGACTCCACCTCTGGGGACAGGGCACAGCTAAAAAACAACAGGGGAAGCAGCAGAGGCCT